>NC_143191.1:5910000-6102500 GCF_051530095.1 Phoenix dactylifera
TAAACATAGAATTTTGATTCTTGACTTCACTAGGGTTTGGGGGCTTAAGAAATTTGTGGGGGACTACCTCGCCCAAATAAGAATAATAGTTTTGTTAACTAAAATTGCTGTGTGAAGTGCTTCGATATAATTGAGATGCATGCCAGGTCTTATATGCATGCACTTGTTTTTCATATGACCAACATGTATATATATCTTGAGGCTTCCTGTGCAATCCATTGCAATCTAATTTGGTGGCATACATGGTTAACAAATAATTTATAATTTTGTTATTGTTCTTGCGGTCAAGGCACACAAACGGTTCATTCTTAGTCAAATTTTTTAGCAGAAATAACTCCTTCAAGCTCAATCTAAAATTGGAGCAGAAATAACTAAATAATCGACTCCAAATTGATTGTCTAGAAGATAGTTTTAGGGGAAAAGTTAGGGTGCTGATATTGCCATTTGCAAGAACAAATTGTATATTGTATCAAAAAAAGAAAAAGAAGACGTTGTATTTTTGGTTGGTTGGTATTTTTTGCATGGCACTTTTAACACCCGGCTACGTTAAAGAATATAATGATCAATGCCTAGTTTATTGCTCTCCAAACAATATGACCTATTTTGACAAATTTACTATTAAAACAATTTTTTTAAAAAAAAAATCTTGAGAATTTCATAATGAAATTGGAGGAAGTCATATATCTGTACGTACCTCCTTCAATAATAGGCCGAGGGATTGGTTGCCACTTTCTTGCACAACCTCCTCCCCTTCCTTCTCTCCAGTATCGCCAACCTTGTTCTTTGGCTCATTGATGGCCAAAGGAGCATCTGCCTCCTCCTTCAACTCCTTCGGCTTGCTCGCACACCCACCCATCTCTCTTTCCGTATCCCTCTCAAACCGAGGAAGAGAAGAGAAGAGAAGGGAAGGGAAGGGAAGGAGGAAAAAGAAGAGGAGAGAAGGGAATGAGGAAGAAAAGAGGAATAGAGGAGAAGGAGATGAGAATAGACAACAAGATTTCGGAGTCTTTATATTAATATTCTTCCGACTTTTGTTCTACGTCGTAGGAATCCGTATACAAGAAAAGAAAAAAACTAAAATAGTATTAAATATCGACGGCCAAGTTCGAAACTTGGCACATCCATATACGGAATCACGGATGCCTCAGCCTCTCAGGCCCGCAGAAAGTTCTCCCACACGTAAGGGAGGGCGTGTCTGCCGGTGCTGTTGGGAAAGGGTTTGTTTGTCCAAGACATTCCTCGCACAGGTTGGACCTTGGTTGTACATGCTGGAGTTTTCTTTTTTTTCTTTTATTTTTGCTCTTTTTATGAACAATCCTGCAAATTCAATTAATTTTGCTTTTCATTACCACTCCACTCATTGATTTTATATGGCACATGGAGATTTGTGCATTATGTATGGTATGGTGGTGCCATTCTTGAAGTTTGGATGCTCTGCGGTGCATGTTTTGTACGGCAGAATGGGCTATACAGTCATAAATCATCCATCTCAGAGATGGATGACTTTGCTTTATTTGGAAAATCTAGACATGTTTCGTTCTATGCAATATGCAATGCGTCGAGAGATGAAGGAGAGCTATCTGTCTCTGAGATGAAAAATGTGGTAGCTATCCAGAGTTGCTTAGTCGTCTACGGTGCAGAACATATATTTCTATGGATGTCATTTGGCCAATCATATACAATCTGATTAGTGATTAAATATGTAGTCATGAATCATCCATCTCAGAGATGAATGACTCTGCTTTATTTGGAAAATCTAGACATATTTCGTTCGATGCAATATGCAGTGCATCGAGAGATGAAGGAGAGCTGTCTGTCTCTAGGATGAAAAATGTGATAGCTATCTAGGGTTGTCCAATCGTCTACGGTGCAAAACACATATTGCTATGGGCGTCTTTTGGCCAATCATATACAATCTGATTAGTGATTAAACAGATGACCAATCATTGCTCCATGTATCATTTCAATCCCCATTGGTTCTCGGAAAATATAATGGTGTTGGTAAGCAACATATATTATCCCTCATTTGGCAAGAACTGATGAAACCCATTATCCCTCATCTAGGAAATCAGTAACTAAAATACTTCTCACATATTGCACTAAATCTAAAATAATATCAATTTCCTTGTCTGAGATGGAAAGAGGTACCTTTTGTTTCCATGCAGCGGGCATCCTATAATTACTGTTTGATTACGGGATTGCAGAAAGAAGGGTTCTCCTTCATTGGCATCAATCCACCATTTAATCACCCGCCTCTCAAATCTCAAAGTTCTGCAAACTCCATCAATCATGCAATGTTATCGATCTCAAAGTGAGTAGTAGATGATCCAATGGTGGATTCGTGTGAAGGCAAGTGAATCCTTCTTAAAGGCGAAGGATCCAACTATGATCCTTAATTACAAAGCATCATTATACTTTGCTAGGGCAAAACACCTCTGGTGCCATCGTCGAATATTTCTTCATGGATCATGATCAAGATGTGAAAACTCATCCAATAACTCAGGAAAAACGATTTGATGATCTTTTCTTCAATGACTTTATCTCTTGCCTAAGATCTCCAAATGGAGGTTGGTAATCATGTATCACTAGTCTTTTTTCTTGACCCCACTGTCATGAAAATTACAGCATGCCATGAACAAGTTACAAACTATATATGCTAGAACTTCATAAACCTAACATTCTGGTATGCATTTGCAGAGGAGGACTGCATATAAGTTGGGTTGCCAATTTTGAAGATGAGATTGATGGAAGTTTTAAAAGTTTTATAACTAAATTTTGGCATTCACCCCTAGATGGATGGGTAAGAACTCAAAAAATCTCGAGATCTTCAATGTGGGGTCCTTTGCTTGAATTGTTTAACTATACCAAATAAGAAGAAAAAGAGGAATGATTATGTTTTCTACATCTGAGCCATAGAGAGCTTAAATAAGAAGAGAAGAAACTCTTCTAAGGACCTCAACAGCCAATATTGCACCACATATATAGTTTTTTTTTGTGTGTGTGCTTGTCTATTTTCGGTTTTTGGAGTCTTTTCTGTAAATAAGGCTTGTTAACTCTTCAATCTAGAGTTTGCACTCCTCAATTTTCTATTTCTTTTTAGTTTCTTCCTTTGTTCTATGATTTCATTTTCTTTGTACTCAAACCTTTTGTATCACTCTTTGGTCCCCTCGAACGAACTGGTTTTTGCCACTGAAAGGAATGGTGTGATGTCATCACCTTGTTCACACATTTGTAATAACACAATCATTATCATATTTCTAGATAAACCAGGAAACTTATTAGAATGGAAAATAATGACTGTCTACATTCAAATAGATTTTAATTAAGGAGATTAATTTGTTACAGTTCGTTTTCTTTTTCCTTTTTGGATAGAGGTTCTTGATTTATTCTCTAAACAACTCATGCATTAAAATGCCCATGGTTCAGAGCTTACGAGATTGCTTCCACCTCTGGACATTTAACAAAGTGATGAAGTCAAGCCAGGTGGCTGATGGTTGACTCAGAAACATTTAAAACCTTATTTTTATCTGTTTTTCATCTTCAAGTTCAGTTATTTTTAACAATCAAAGTATTAGGATTAACTTACAAATAACTGAAAAAAAGGGGTATTGCAATTGAATCAAGCTTTTGATTGATACTTGAGCTCTTAGAGCAATTTTTGGTGCAGGTAGATATATTAAATAAAACTTCATACTGCAATCGCAAACCTTGCCACCTTTAATTACTTGGATATGTCGAAGTCACATTTGGTGGAAATTAGATCAACAGGTGAGAGTCATTACTGATGATTGACAATGAACCATCATATCTTTGTGTCAACAAGATGCCTGCAGCTTAAAGACTGCCATCAAAGACAAATTAGACTCGTATCTATTTGACTTCAACTGCATCATTTAAAATTTTTAGTAGTAGAGAGCTTGCAGGGAAGATCATTATAATCTCAGGTTCTCAAAGGGCTAAATTTGGGATCAAAATTAAGTGAGCTAGCTCGAGCTTGTCTCCATTATGAAATAAGCTAAGCTTGAGCTAAGTTTGGTAAACTCGGACTAAGCTCGTTCGCACCCCTATCTATAAGAGCTAATATATCCTTCCATTTCTTTTGAAGAATTATGGATTATGCGCAATCTTTACAGCCTCCTCTCCGATCAATCCATTCTCTTTCTCAGTCAAAATTGTATGTCATTTAGTTATTTTCTCTTCAATTAGCCTCTCCTGCAACAATTCCTATAACCTATACCCTCCTACTTAATCTGTACTGCCCTCTCTCTAGATCCCTTAATTTCTATGATGTCTCCTTCCCTTTCTCACTCATGTCCCTGTATCACTTTCCATGATCATGCTTGTTACTACTACCACCAACTGTTAGCAGTGTATTGTAGCTCTCTTGCTACTTCTCAAGTCAGCCAAAACCTCCAATATACCCCTTTCTTAGACACCATGTCTCTTTCCTCCCCAACCCATTTCTCTCTCTCAATCCTTAGTCCTAACAAACCTATCAAGTGAAGCTCAAGATTATTTAATAAAGATCTAATAGCTCCCAACTAGCTCTAGCTCGGCTTGTTTGCAGTTCTTTCAGTTATCCAGTGGTAGGATGTATAGAAAATATGAGTTCTTGTTATTTCAACCAATATAAATCAATATATTGGAAGATTTGCCAAAATAATACTAACATATCGACCACTATTTTGTGGCCCCTCCTTTATTGACTATTATGAAAATTAGATTTTTTTCCTCCTCATTTGCATGGTCTGTCATACAACAATATGTTTGTATCATATGTTGCATGGCGAGGAGATTTGATCACTGATTTCCTGCCCTCCACCTTGCAAGATCAACATATTAACAACTAACAACAATAAATTTATAGTATGTTTTTATCTTTTTGACATATTTATAATGTGAAACCCATCTCTCTGTGGTTCGAAACCATCTCCAAGTGTTCTCCTCTCTCTTAAGATCAATCATGGTGGACTCTCTTCTCTGTTGTTGGTAGAAGGCAAGAGATAAAGGTAGCCATGGGAGAAGGGAATTCTGTCTCTTCCTCATTGCCTGTGGTGGAGGAAGGCTAGACAAGGTGGCAAAATGTAACAGTGGCAACTAGAGGAGGTCAGGAATCGTGACATTGGTCGTGAATTAAGCCAAAATATAAAAGAGTCTCTCATTGCATTTCAAATTCAATCATCTTTCTCCTCTGGTTAAAGTAAACCAGTATCTTATAAGTTTGTCTCAATATCATTCCCCACCAAGATGGCAAAACTTTGCTTGTGTGTGTGAGTGAGTGCGAGAGAGAGAGAGAGAGAGAGAGAAGGGATGACATGATGTACTTGAGCTGAAAATAAGCTGTACAGTGAACAAATGAACAAAATAAAGAAGACAACCATAGGCAAGAGACAATTCCAAAAGCACCTCAGACACAAGAAGTGAAAAAAGTTCCTTTCTTTCCACCTGACTCCTGAGCTCCTAAGGCACAATGCTCAAGTTTCTCAAGCAGCATGCACCAAAGAAGAAACCGGCAATTCCATATCCTTCTTCTCTGAAATAACCATTTCATCCTCCATTGAATCCTTGGCTTCAGCTGCAGTTGACTTCCCATCTGGAACAATTGCTACGGTTTCAGCTTCAGATCCCTCCACAAGATGCTCCGCCTCGGATTCCTCTGCTTCTTTGGCTTCAAGCTGTGGCAGAGAAAGGCTTCTCTTTAGGATGCTCTATTTGTTTGCTAGGAAAATGCTGAGATAGTTATAAAGATGATTTGAAAACCTGAGAAAAATACTAAAATTTGACCAATCTTGAACCTCCAGAACCAACCCCTTGCAACATGAGCTAAGTAAAAACTTGCCCAAGTTCTACATTGGATCAATGAACACACTCTTGCACAATGTTAACAGTCTTTTTCTCCTGAGAAAGCTTTCATGCCGGTGTTGGCTGCACAATTGGTGTAGCCCTTTCTAGTCTTTCCGTACAACCATAATTTTCAAAATTGGCAGTGGATCTAAACACAAGTAGCATTCATAGATCTATTCATTGCAAACTGAAGTGCAGAAGTTTTTTTTTTCTATTATGTAAATTAGTGTTTAAAATATATCCATACTGAGCCATACGAGCATGCACAAATTGGGTATATCATATTTGAATTAGGTTGGGCTAGAGTCTTCATCCACGCCATGGTTGAAATAAAGAGTTCCAGCCTATCTTGTGCCTCCATGAGTTTCTGTGTGTTGGACAACGTCGGTGACCGAGTAATAACCCACTCAAACACACCCATTGTGCAAGACATGGATAGCCTTGTGATTGGGTTTTTACCGGATTGCTGGAGAATGATGCGATTATTATGATCTATTGGGATTTCGCATGTTTACATAGAAGCTAACAGTATTGTAGACTCGATGATATCGTATGTAACGAACCATGCTGAAACTATACTATAGGATTCCTCGACCGATATATATCTTCCTCTTTGGTTTTACAATATTTTTATTCGTGATTAATTTAAATACATTCGATTTACCAAAAAGAAAAGCAACGATTAACCCTAGAGACGATCCAATCTCATTATGCTACATTATCAGGCTGATCAAAGTGCATGGCTCATGCCCATCTCATAGGGAACAAGTAAACAAAAGCAGAATATAAAATTTGAAGAGAATGATACCTCCTTTAACAAGAAGCCAAGAGATTGGCGGCCATTCTCCTGCTCCTGTTGGCCACCTGCCGCTTCCTTCACGACATCCTTCCCCTCCCCTTTCTCTCCATGCTCATCTTGGATCAAAGAAGCATTCGTCTCCCCTTCCAATTCCCTAGGCTTGCTTGCACAACCACCCATCTCTCTCTTCTCTCTCCCTATCAAAGCAACAGAAGGTAGAACTTTATAAACCAGGAAAGGAATCACATAGAAGGAACAAACATCATCAAAAACGAAAGCAGAAGAAGAGGAAACAGATGTACGTACCCAAAGAGTATGCTCTCTCTCCTATTCCTTGCAGTCCCTATAAATACGTGAGAGGGAGTGGAGATGGGTGCTGTGGGAATTGGAAAGACAGCTTGGAATTTTGGGAATACAGGATGTTTTGCCGTTATAATATGCACAGAAATTAGAGCAGAAACAAGAGGAGTTTGTGGAGCCAAGGTGGCGTCCTCGTTTGCGCCAGGTTTTCCGAGCACCGCGTGGGTGGTTTCTTTGTTTATATTTAGTAACGGCCGGCTGTCCCAGCCGTTGCTACGCGTTGGGTCGATCATGCTATCAACTAGCGATGGACGCGTGCATGATGGCAGCAAGTATCACGGTTGCTGGCGATTGGCAGGACGAGGGAGAGAAGCAAAGCTTCCGATCAAGTGAGAAGAAGCATTGGTGGCTCTGTAATTTTCATTTGATAATTCTTTTTTTTTTCATTAGAATGCGCAAATAAATCGGATTGATGAGTGAGTTAATCCTGTCAGCAGTCTCAGGGATTAGAGTAATGATAGTATAATTAGCCTTCACTTTGCCACATTTCTTTTGAAACTCTTATGAAAGAGAAAAATAAGGTTATCCTTGTTATCTCTCACCGGATAGTGTTGGAAATGAAAAGTCGCAAGTGATGGTATGAGTTATCTTTTTCATCAAACTTCGCAAACTTAGGTATCTTTTATCGGCTGGGTAGGGCTTTCTGATAACACCGTGCACTAGACCTAAGCCCAGATCACACGGCATGCTTTCGGATGTTTTTTCTCGGCCCGTTCTCTCAACCTGCGCCCAGCTTATCTCATAGAAAGATTACCCCAAACGACTGGTTTCACGGCAGCCTCGACCTTCGGATTGATTGCGCCCACTTTGGATTAACTTATAGTTTAACGTTGCTTCTTAGGACTAATCGAGGATGATTCGAATTTTCCTTTTATATTTTAAAGATTGGAATTCTATGTCCAATATCTTGATTTATGTATGGAGGCCAGCATACATACAATAATAATGAATAAAAAAAGAGAAAATTCTTTAGCTAGATAGAGGACGAATGTAGCCAAGTGGATCAAGACAATGGATTATGAATCCACCACACGCGGGTTCAACCCCGGTCATTCGCCCATCAATAAATGGACCATTTGTTATAGGGACATAAGACAGACCTTTTCCAGCATCCAAGAATTTTTCTGCAAGAGTCATTTTGAGGCTTTCAAATGCAACCAAACAATTGGTATCCAATTGAAAATTTTCACCAACCCAACCTAGTTAGACCCAACCCAACTAGTTCTTAGAGACCTATGGGGTTGGACTGTGTTCAAATGTTAGACTCGTTCCACACTTAGGATCATGTTTGGATTTCATAAACTTTGATCTGATCTGATCCGTACATTATATGAGTCTATTCTAGATCTTTCTATTAGCTATTAAAATCGATGCAACCACAGTTAGATCTGAAAAATTATTCTAAATCAATTTTTCTTTTCTTTTATTAAAAGAAAAGTACCCAAACTAAATTTCCGATAAGGTAAATGGCCAGAGGTTATTCACCTCTTGAAATAGTTTGCAGCTTTATATAAATATTAATTCATTTAGAAGTAAAAGTAATATTTTCTTTATAAAATTTTGTTAATATACAAATGTAGATTTAGACCTGACGGACCAGAAATTTAGGAACTCGGACCCGATGCAAACAACCTGCTGGGTCCGACAGCGGTCAACTCATGTTTGGTTTGGTCCGAGGTCATGCGATTCTTCAGGTGAGAGTTTAGGGCACCAAAAATTTAGAACAACGTGAAGCATTCAACGGCGTAATACCAGCCTCCGAATTGCGCGGCCGCGTTCTCTGCTGCGAAGGCGAAGGCTAAGGCTATGCGCCTGCGCCCAAATTCATTGAAGCCATGAGATAAAAGGAATCCTCTCTCTGCGTGCGATGCCTCTGGCGCGATCTCTCCTTCCTCTTAGAAATTTCCTTCTCTCTCTCCGTTTTTCTGGCGAAATCTCCAGGCGGGGATGCAAGCAGCTATGTGGAAGAGTTTACCATCATTACGGAATCCTCTGTACCCTTTTCCTCACTTCGCTTCGTTCCACTCCACCCCCATCTCTCTCGCCAAATGGAAGAGCAAATGGGACGATAAGGTTGGCTCCCAAACCTCCCTTTTGTTTAATTTGTTTTATTTCATTTAAGTGGTCTGAGCTGATGATTGCATATTAGCTAAATGGTCTAAGATCCGATTGATTTCTATGCTTTGATAGATTGATTTATTTTAATGTGCTTGGGTAGGGTTCTGTTAATTATTTTGTTTCTTGGGTTAATGGTGTATAGCATTTAGTGTTTTGAATTCAAAAGTATTATCGAGAAGTGGGTGCTACGTGACTGAAATGATTAAAAGTCATATATTGTTAAGATGGTTCGTGTCTAACTTGATAGAGAATTTGGAGAAATTAGCTCCACATAAAATTCTTCATAACCGATGGTCGATCCAGCTGTATGTTCTTATTGTGCCTCAATGAGAACGATCATTGGTACTAGCTGCTGATAAAATGCATTAATCATGCTAAAATTTGATCGAAGATCTCTTTGATCCTTAGAAACAAAACTGTTGTGATTCATCAGATTCAAGGAGGAGGGATTCACAGAAAGCTATACGGCATTCAGGATACTAAAATAATAGATTTAATTGAAAGAACAGGAATGCAAATATTATACCAAGTCGGACCCTCTTTCTGGGTTAGGCTAAATTTAACTCTAGATAAGGTTGGGCCTTAACTGTAGTGGAGAAAAGGTAAGAGTTAACAAAGAAGACTTGGAATCCATGTCCATATGGGATGTGGGTTTATGTGTGTGTATGCGAGTTTTAGGAGACTGAGGTCCAAATCAAGTCTTGCTAATATTTTTATAATGGAGGGTCATTGGGTATTTATGTCCATATATAACTTTGGTTGGAAGTTCCTTCAATTCATAACCTTTCCATATATACTATTCTATGACTGCAAAATGTTTGAGTCTAATCACACATGGTTTCAGATGTCATCATTATTCATAAATAGAATTGCTGATCATTATGGATCCAAGTGTCTCCCTTCATGAATCTCAAGATTCACTTCTCACATTTCTTGTTCTTTAATCTTTTGGAAATCTCTTCTCTTTATGGACCTCTTATTTGGATAGGAAGGAATACAAAAGCCAAGGATTTGGTTTTGAGAAGTATCCCTATATGATTTTCTCAATGTAGATATGAGAGCACGAAGTGCATGTCCTAGTGTACCCTACATGAAAGCCATTAGTCTCATTTCTCATGGCCTATGGGGAATTAAAAGCCATCCATCCATTGTGCATCATGCATGCCCTACTCTAGTTCTGTGTAAGTCATTGTTAGTTTATTTATCTGCTCCCTTAGATGAAGAGCGTACTTATTCTGACTGTTGCTCCTTATGTGTGCTACTCATTTCCAAACTTATTCTACAGAGTTTTACATCACAATTACCTCATCATAGCCACGTGTCTCTCATCTTATGTATAACATTCTTACCCTTCAAATATTTTGGCCCAGTGCAATTTATATTATCTTCCTCTCAGTTTCAAAAGTATGTGGCAATTCCGCAACAACCTGAAGGCAATTCCCGATTCATCCATCATGTCTGAATCTTATGAGATCTGTTCATCCACCACTTCCCTTCCACAAGGTGACATGACAAATAAGAATGCAGCATAGAAAGAGTACAAAGTGTTTGTAGTTTGAGTATTTGTTATCTGAATGATTATGTGGGAAAACAAATTTCATTGTTTTATTTAAAAGAAATTCTTGATTTTTTGTAGCCATTACTTTCTTTAGTTGCAAGATATTTTATTTATGGCTTGCTTGCATAATGATCTTAGACAGGTAGATAGTTCACTAGCTAACATATCATAGCAGGAGAAGCTAGATTTTTTTTTTCTTAGTTTCAGCAAGTGTTCAAGTTGTTAGACTTTCAACTATCTACTCTTAAAAACATATATGCTTAAAAGTGCATGTGTATTCTTGCATTGCATGCATGTGTATGCCTGTGCAGTTTGTGCATGCTGGCCATGTGAGAAGAATATATATTATATGGAAGTTGTTTATCATGCCTCTGCATTCTTGTCACTTATTTACATTCTGAGATTAATATTTTACTATGCAAATGTATTTCAGGGTGAAAGAACAAGTCGAAAACCATCTAAGGTAAGATCTGAAGCTTTCCATTTTCTTTCTAATTTATATAGTAGCTTAGGGTACCTGCATTCTTTGGTATATTCTTATTTCAATGAATTGACCATCTGCATTGTGCTGAAGAATGTTGGGGATGAAGATGTACAGGATTGATCGCTCTAGGAAATTCAGGACTTTTTTTTTTTGTTGGGATTGTCCAACTCAAGGTCCAGAACTACAATTTCTCTGGAAGGTCCATAATGCAAAGCTCAAGTTTTGGCTTCCCAAATATCACCTTTTCAATTTTGGCAAGGGGAAAAGTCAGATTGCAGGAAGCTGACTGATGACCTTACTGACCAATCCTTTTTAATAACTTCACTTCTGTCTATCTGACATCCACTTAAATAGAATGACTAGGCTCGACCTGAAGTGAATTGAACCCTTGCAACTTTAACCTCACCAAATGGTTGCTAAGAACTGTAGTTCCGTCAAACTCAATTTCAACAAACTATTGTACACTTCTTGCAGTTTGTCCCAGCCAAAGACCCCCTAATGAAATGAAATTCGAAATTCAGTACTCTTGCAGTTTTTCAAATTTAAAATTTTAAGATATCCATGAGAGGAATACCTTATCCATGTCCTCTAACCTTTTTTACCCTGAAAAATATCTCCTAAATATATTATAATATGAATATGTTGAGAACATCTCCTTTTTTTGTAATTTAGTATGAGAAATTGTCAAAAAGATAAACAAGTGTTATTGAGTTATAAGACCTTTTTTTTTCTTTTTTGAGGGAGGGTGGAGGTTTGGAGCAAGACCTTTCTTATTGATCAAGTACATGCTATATCTAGGGTGATTTGTGTTCCATCTAATCTCCAATTCTTAGGATATTGACCTGGCTAAAGAGGATCACAGGGTACGAGTATGTGGAGCCATTTTTTTATTGTACTTTAATGATTACAGCTTGACCATGTTTCATTTAATTCATGGTGTATTTGGAGACACTTATGCCTTCTTATATACACAGTTATGCATGTTATGCGCACTCTTATATCGGGTTTATTTTAAAAATTTATAATTCATATCTTGTTTCATACACAGACTAGGGACTAAAATGACCATCAAAAGAAGGGATTTTTTTTTTTCAATAGGTTCTAATCAATAAATAGCAGGTAAATTAGTAACTGGAACTTAAATTTTCAAATTTGATTAATATTGACTGCTAGAATCGTAATCATCCATCAAACAGTCTCTTCTCTAACAAACCATGTGCATGGCATGTGTCGCAGCTTGAGCAAATGATCCTAGCCTAATTGCATTCATTTCACTTAATCCACTCCACTGACTTCATTGGTGTTATTGAGCCAATAAGTAGCCTGCCTTATATTGAGTGCCCCGTATTCTCCTTCCCTAATCCCCCACATCGCTCTTTGGTTTTCTGAGAGATCCACTCTCTACACTCATCTCGAGTTCTTCCTACTTTCTAGGAGATCTGTGTTGTTTTCGTGTATGCCAACATACATACTTTGGGTAAAACACCATGGATGTTGATACACGGCCACCAAAGATGCAGGTGTCAAAACAAGCACAATGATTCTTGATGGGATACTCAGATTTTTGCTAATTCTTCAATTTATCTACACAAAAACCAATTAGAAAATTAATTTTACCTTAGAAACAAAACCAATCTCATACAACTGAACCCTAGAATAGCTCTTCCATTAACCCAAACTAATGAAAACAAGACAGAAACTGGGCTTTATGTACAATTGTAGTGGCTATTTCATGTGTAACTATACGTGACAGATTAGGACGTCTCTTCTTTTTAAGAAGGTGCAAGTGCAGTTGAAACTGGCTTGTGCTGATTTCTGATGTTATAACTTAGGCCATAAGAATCAGGGCACCCCTATTCGATCTTGGCTTCTTTTAGACTTTCCAATATCTTTATGAAATTGCCTCACATCAGGGAATCTGTTTAATTGCCTTGCAGTTTTTGAAGGGCTATCAAAATATGGACAAATTTTTAAAATGGGTAATGGGATAGCTTGGAAGTTTCTGCCATGTTTCTAGTTCTGGTTAGTTGATGACTATCTTATATCTATGCCCATGTTAGGTGAGCTAATAGTATTTAAAATTTTGATTAGATGCAACCAACAAATTTACAGTTTAATATTTGTGCATGCTATTGCTAGTGAAGCTTAATGCAATTATTGCTGGGAAATATCATATTTAGGTGATCTAAATCCTACATCACCTAGACCTTTGGTTTAGCCTAAATTACTTTTATTTAACACTTAAATGCAGATGTTTGTATGATGCTTGAACATGGATTAATAAAAGGAAACTCTTAGATATTGAAAGGAACTGAAACTTAGACATGCACCTAAAAAACTTATCTGAGTCTATTTACTGTACTCTAAATCATGCATGATTGCAACAATTGTGATTGTTTGGAAAGGGAGCATACATGCTGCCTCCTCAATCTATTTTAGTTATGCATAGACCATGAATTCCTGAGAGAAGGATATCATATACAGGGTGTTCTATTGAGATGTCCTGTATAAAAGTTCAAGGGTCAGATGAGAGGTGAAGGAGACCCTAAAGGAACAAGATGGAATAAGGGCATAGGAAATTCATAGCAACCCTTTTGAGATAATTTGTCCTTTGATAAGAACTATTTCCAAGTAGGAATTTTTGGAAACTCAACCTTTCAGAAGACTAGAAGACAATCTGAGTATGTAATGGTACTTATTAGCATGAAATCTTCTACTTGAATATTTTGTAAAGACCTCCATTCTATGCATATGCAATTTGGTTACAGTTTGTCTGATCACTACCATGTTATAGAGACTTTTAAATTACTGTGTATTTTTCATTGGTAATTTTTTCTTCCCCTTTGTTGTACAAAAGAATGCATCTGCTTTTTTGTATGCATGATATAGTATATCATGCAACTCTGCTGTCTTAGGTGCCACCTGGCCTTGTTGTGATGTTGGATGTTTTGGGACCTCTCTCTCTCTCTCACACACACACACACATGCATACAAATGCCATGCAGTAAATTGAAAATCATGAATATACGAAATTTAATTATTGCATGTAATTTAATGTATGAAAAATGTCTTCCATTGAAATCTGCAGTTTACCAGAATAAGATTTTAGAGACAAAGTTCATTTTATGCAGTTGCTAGAGCAAGTTTTTTTGCCAATAATTCAGTACTGTATGGCAAGAAATTTGTCTAATACAATCTGGCTCCGAACAGACTTACATAAGATATGCAGTTCGTCAAAAGCGTGCTGAAGCAAAAAAAGCTCTTAAAGATTTTTTTCTATGTGGCAAATCTTCGAAAATTCACATTCAGGTGTGCATTATTTTTTGACTGTTTTTATGGTTTCATGGAACCTCTCCTATTTCCTCAGCTTGCACATAGCCACATTTTCTGAAAGTATGCATGCTTAATGATTCCATTTTCCACTAGTAAAGAAAGATTACTTAATCATCAACATAAGCCTGATTTATCAGGATATTGATCTGCCTGACACCTGGCTTTTGCTACTAGGATGAAGACTTATATTGGTGTGCTGATGGTATCAGCAGCAGAAATGCCAACGTAGAAAACGGTTCGCATGGATTTGATAGTATTCCACGGTCCAGAAAATCTGGAAAATCAAAGCCTTATAGTTCGTCATGCTCTGGAAAAGGAAAACATGGTGGGAGTAAGCGTGAGTTCTCTTTTGTGAAATTAGTCTGGTTCATCTCCTGATATAATTTTCGTACGATTCTTTTATCAATTTATTTCACCATTTCAATCTTATATCCACTGTTTTCAAACATGTAGCACCAAAGTACATATAATTTGCTCTGTGCTCTAGTGTGGGCATTATCTTGGATGGAAATGCCTGTTTATGCTTTCTGAGTGTTAAGTGTCCTTCGGTGACTGGACTTCTCCTGGGAATAATTGTAGCATGTCTTGTTTGAAACTTGAATGAGGATTCTTTCTATAAGAAGAATCTCAACTATGATTACGGGTACTAAGCTAACCACAACATATATGCAATTTGATTACCTTGCCCACAGGTAATTACTAATATCATAATTCTGAGTGCAAGCCACAACTACATTTTCTCTGAGGTGGGGTTTGGATGCCCAAACAGACTATCCATGAATAATCTATTGCTGATGGGATTTTGTAGATGAAATAAGTGAGAAAAAGAGGAAGTTGGAGAGTTTGAGGGTGTCTGGCTTCCCAAACCCCGATCTTTGAGGATAAACTAAATCACCTCTCCGATGGATTACATTATCCTGGAAAAAGGGGATTCTAGTGATCGAGTGATTGCCAATCCTCCTACTTCTACATCTTCTTAATAGGAAATCTCATCTGATGACAAAGTATCACCCTGACAAGTTGTTCTGCTGTTCAAACAGGCCCTAAGTTCTAGTATCAAATATTGATGGATGAGGAGTGGCTATTATGTTTTACTTTCACCATTCATGTTACCTACCTAGCTGTTAGGCGGCAATTAGCATGGTCCTATATATTTACTATCTTAGGTGTCATATCGTATGTGAATATATTATCGTGTAGTTCTCAACCTCCATACATGCTATAGAATTCTTGAATCCTGCCCAGCAGTCTTTTAGTTATAATGTCCCCAACTCTCCCCTTAGAAGCTAGGCTGCTGCGAACTGTTTAATTTTCATGCATTCAAGCTAACCTCCATTTTTTTGTTCGAACGTGTGGGGCCATACAATGTCTGATATCATATTTTCTCAATCCTAAAAAGTATGCGGAGTTACATAATGTCCTTAAAATACTCTTCATCCTAACCACTTAAACATATAGGTGCATCTTCATCTATCACACAATGCATCTACATGATAATTTCAGAATTGCAGAAATTCAAAATAGAATGCATGCTGGTCATCATTTTGTTTGCTATGATTTCTTTTCATTTCTATTCCATATATGTACTGTTGCACACAGTCAATTTTATTTAGTTTGAGAATCCTACTCTTCAAAGCTTCCATGTTATTCAACTTTACACTTTAATAGTCAATCAGCGTTACACCATATAACCTATAAAGTTATAAATCATTTTTTGATATATGGCATTCAGTTATGCCTTAATATTCTTTGTTTTGCAAAATTATTATGTTCCTAGATGTTCCTAAAAATTTGAAGTCCTGGCTGAAACTGATTCATTTGCTGCTAGAAAGGCTGTTTTCAGTCAGAGTCAAGTCAAATCCCCGTAACTTGGTTTTAATTAATCTCACTTGATTTGCACCAAAACCAATCAGTTACAGTCTAGTTCCGGCTAATAGAACCAGTTTGGAACAGAGCTGGCCACTTTAGCTACATTATCTCCATTAGGTCACTATTTGGTGCCATTGTGGGGAACTTTCTACATTACTTAATTATTCTTTGGCTATACAGCATCAATTCTTGGGTTACTTTTAATTTTAGTAAAGGAGAAAAGAGGGATACTTACTCCTGGATGGTAGTTCAAAATTGAATGTATTTTGTTAAAATTTGACATAGAACTTTGGATTTTTCTATTATTTGGAAAATTTAGAAGTAGTTGGAAGTTTAATTCTTACGAATATTCAGAGAAAAGTTGATTTTCCTAAATATAACATAAACATACTCTTTTGAATATTTGACAGATTTTTAAGGGAAAAGAGAAGAAAAGAGGCTTTCTACTAGAGCAAGTGTTATAAAATAGTTAGTTTGCAAGACTTTAAGTAGTCTGCAATCAGGTCGGGTTGGACCAGTCTTTGGTGCAATCTATTCCTGTTGTATATTTAGTTGGTGTCAGAAATTTAAATCCAAGCTCGATTTACTTCCATTAGGTCTGTCTGGATCAGCATTTGGATTTATTTTATAAGTCCAAGAGGTTGTTGGGTTGAATCGGGTCAAGAAAAACTCAGGCATCTGCAGTATATTAATTGTATCATAAACATTTTGTGCAAGAAAACAACAGTTATTATGGCACCTAGGTATGTTCAACAGCCCATTCAGCATATCATTAAGGGCTCGTTTGGTTCGCAGGAAAAGAAGGGCGGAAAATGTGGTCAACGGAAAAGTAATGAGATGCTTCTTGTTTGGTTGGAGTTTTCAAAGGAGAGAGACGAGAAAGTTGTATTCCCATGGGAATATGATTCCCACATTTCATGGCAAAGTCTTTTCCATGAGAAACATGGAAAAGTTACTTTCCCATGAGGCGGGAATCACTCCATTTTTATTTTTTCCCAAAAAGGCCCTTCAGCATTAAAGAAGCATTAAAGAGGCATTAAAGATCTAATTTTTATTAAGGGTATAATAGGAATTATACATAACTTTTCCAGGAAAGTGGATGTTCAACCAAACATAAGCACTTTGAAAATTTGTCACTTTTCCATTGTCAACCAAACATGCCAAAAGTACTTTCCTATGCATCCTCTTCCTAGGAATCTGCTTCCCAGGAATCATATTCCTAGGAGGAAAAATGCTTCCCGCGAACCAAACGAGCCCTAACAAGTGAAGCTAGTAATTATCTATGTAAATATTATAAACGGCACATGTGTTTCGTAAATTGAGGAATGGAGTGGTCGTGGAGGTTTTAGTTTCATGAAACCATTGAGCATATAAGAACAGCCAACAAGGTGGCTGGTATAATTTTTTTCCCCCTTTTTCTCACTCGTGAGATTCTCAAGTATTGCAAACTGAGGTCGGGAACATTGAGCATGTGGAGATTTGTTAATATCTGATTGGTATACCTTTGGAACTCATTTGGATGGTTATTCTTGGTCAGGTTGGCAGAATAGTCAAAGCTATTATGACGAAGATGATTATGGCCATCCTGAGACAATCTTTGAAGCTGTCTTTGGTGGACACAAGGGTTTTACTTGGTCCCATGCATCATGGCAGAACTTTCATTTCAATTACTCAACATCAAGATCTGAACGGAGCAATGAATCAAGATGGGAAAAAGCTTGGAAAAGAGTATGGAGTGAAAGAGATGTTTATGACGATTTGGATGTAGGTTCGCACTCTGACAGAGCTACTCTTGGCTTACCACCTACAGGGCCCTTAAAATTAGATGATGTCAAAAGCGCGTAAGTTTTTTTTTTTTTTGAAAATAAAAAGACTGAATGTTATTTCCTAACATGAACTTGTCCTATTTAGTGTTGCATTCTTCTTTTTTCTCAATTACACAGCCTTTTATTGCTCTCTGCAGTTTTCATGCATCTGCTTTGAAGTGGCACCCTGACAAGCATCAAGGCCCTTCACAGGTCAGCTATTCATTCAACTTACTATTTACTTGACTGAGCGCTCACATGGTGTTGGATATGGATTTAGAAAACCATGCCATGCTCTGGTAATTGCCAGAAATCAGTTCATTGATTCATAAATTTTGCACATGGATATATATTTGGATAGTTGAATTTTTGATAACACAAGTTGCCTGAGAGCTTATGTGAGGAAGTAAATCGTTGACTATTATTCAAAATATTGAAGAAAGATTTTCCAAACTTCCCTGAACTTTTTGTATTTGATTGCTTCTTGCTGGTGACTGTTGCATGTTTTTCCAAGTTTAGTTTCAGCATATACAGTATCATAACAATCAATGGTACAAAATGAGAATTAATCTTATTTACATCCTATGACTTTCTAAGGACCAATCCTACCACAAGAATGAAAAAATTGTAATGGGTCAAAAATATATTATTTTCTCATTTCAACATTCAATAATCTGGATCATTGGTCAGAGAGAGAGAGAGGATCATTCCATCTTTCTTCGGACGTGCATCAACACACCCTAATGGATTATAACTTAAATGTTCTCTTTTCATATTCTAATAATCACCTAATGTACTAATGCAGGCCATGGCAGAGGAAAAATTCAAGCTCTGTGTTAATGCATACAACTCCCTGTGCAATGCCCTCAAGGCGGCGTAAGTTGCAGGACATACTCTATCTAGATTACATCACATTGGAGTTAATCCATCAAGTATACAATTTCAGTTGTCGTCTAATATCATAATTATTCCATTCTTTTATTTTGGCCATGTATTAATGTTAGGCTGTTCTGTGGAGCTTGCATTCTCTATTCTTTTATTAAATATTTAATAAGCCTCTCTCTCTCTCACTCACTCACTCGCCCCCCGCCCGCGCCCCCCCCCCCCCCCCCCCCCCCCCCTTCTTCTCTCTTTTATGAATTATTTAATAATTCTTTATCTCTTCATATTGGTTTGAATACCTCTGGAAATCACTCTTAGAATGTCAACTAGAATTACGTTGAAGTTCTTTATAAAAAAATGACAAATATGGTGGGGATACCATTAAACCTTGGACCTGTCCCAAGTGGAGAGTGGTGCAACCAGCTAAGATAAGGTTGGTTACCTAAATTTTATTGGAGTTAATTCGTTAAGAATTGTGCAATTTGAATTCCCATGTTATGCCATAATTATTATTTCTTTTTACCATGTAGTACGGGTATGTGTATTTACAAGGAAAATTATTTGGAAAACTTTTTGCATTGAATCTAGTTTCATTTTTTAAAAAAATAATGAAGTTAGAAGGTTTAAAACTAATTTTTAAAAGTTTTTTATTGAAAAATACTATTTCTCCTTTTTTCCATTTCTGTGGATTTTCCTGCAACCAAATATACCTTAATTCAATCTCTTTTTGTAGAGCTAGCATTCCATATTTCGAGAAACATGATTTTCCATTTTCTTCTCTTAGTGCTGGATTTATCTGACCTATTTCGTAGGATATTCTCCAAGATGGCTCGTGTATGATTCGTTCTGAAGCTCCATTTAGCCACATTGCCCTTGTGTCTTGAGGATGCATCGGTCTCTCCTAGATTCTTACGGCCTTGGCTTCTTCACCTTAACGTGCATACCTCTCACAAATCACTCTTACCGTTTCCAGCCAAATCTTATGGGTCTTCCCCTCCTTACATCCAACTTATTCCATCTTTGGTTTAACATTTTTATCAGTAACTCAATCTCTGATCCATTGTACATAACAAGGAGTCCACATTTTTAAGGAGTAACTTAAATCAATCTTCCACCCATTTGATTATGCTGCTTATGATAACTCTACCATGAATCAAACCTTCTATTATTGTTTTCTTTTTCTTGAGAAGGGAAGGGAAATCCATCTGCACTATAATTATCAAGATCTAACTTTTTTAGAGGATGCAGGATCAAAAAATCAAACTCAAAACCTTTATAAAAGGTCATGACCACAAGACAAGCCTAGTTCACAATCTTCCATTATTGAACTCTGCTCGTTTCATGACCCAAGGTGTAGCCTTTATATGGCATTCTTGTTTTTGTCCTCTTACCAACTTTCTAAAAAATCTATTTTACTGTCAAAATAACTTGGTTAGAATTTTCTACACTAAGGGACTGGCGGGTATAGGGTATAAGGCAAGGACTAGCCCTTTTTAATCTTAAAAATTAAGTTAAATTTACTGTTTCTGAAATGTAGATGGTTGGGCTCTAAGATAAAATGGGTCCAATAAACTAAGTTTACAAATAATCCTAATTACAGAATGGTGTATATCCAAGAGTCCACCACATCCCACACATTCTGCAGACGCTTCTCACAGAACAGGGGTTTAGCATAATAGGAAGTATAATAGGAGGTCAAAGCTAGGGCTCGCACCTTTTGGAATCAAACCCCCACCCCTTGCCTGAAGAGGATGCTACCTGAGAAAATTCCCTAATTAAAACATGTATGAAAACTTTAAATACTGAGATAATTTGTTATTTAATGCTTTCGCATCCGCAGGTACCCAACTTCTGTTACATTGTGCAAAACAATGGATCCACGTTATAATGCACAGCCACTCCATTGACACGCATCTGAAAAAGATGTTCATGTCGATGGGTTCAATATATATCATCATGATAAATTCCAATTGTAACTCTTGACCCGGCTACAGCCTTGTAGTGGTTTATCAACAATTGGTCAAGTACTTAGCAAAGCCAAATCAATCTTCGAAATCAAGACCTCTATTCCAGATGCTGGGCTCCTTCCCTTGCAGCAGTTTCTGATGCTGGTTCAAATAACAGCCAGCAGCTTGCCATCAGAAATGAGCAGCATAATGTGTCCTTGCATAAATCAAGACAGGTTCTATTAAAATCATCCGAAGGTTTTCTAAACTATGACTGCTATCATCAGTATGTTCCTTGTTAGATCTGTACAGTTCATATGGCAATTTTAAGCTATTAATTTGTACAATTCTCTACTTTAGTTTGTCTTGATGCCTTCAGTGATAGTTGGAGAAACAATCGAACAGAGAGTATTGTTTCAGATCATCTAATATTATGGATTATTACAGTTGAATATTTAGTTTAATGATTTGTACTTGAAGTCAAATCCGTTGGATTTCTGCTGTGAAATTATTTGCAGTCAGTTTGTAGCACAAAAATCATGTAATTCCCTGAGATTATTTATAATTTGGTATGAAAGTGACTGTGGCCATATCAAAATATACTATTATTTTCTTATTGTTATGGAACAACAGAAATTCCAAAATTACCTATGAATTTTTGTACTGATTTTTAATAAATTAATTGCATATAAAAACCTCTCTTTGGTATACCTGCATATCAAAATCTCTCTTACCCTGGAAGTAGAAATTCCCCAATAGAACGTAAGTTGACTTTCATCAATCATAATGAAATATTTAGTGTTTTTTTTTTATTTTTTTTCCCTCAAGCTTCTAGCAACTAAGCCTCCTGTGCTCCTGATGGTAGCAAGGAACAGTACACCTCGCTAAAATCTCCGAAGGACCAAATGTGAGAAGGAACGAGAAGAAACATATGATAAATATATCACCATGACTAGAAAAAAGTTAATTAGAGGTCTTATTTCAGAACTTATGAGATAAAGATCCCAAGTACAATGCAATTAACGATGGGGGTTCACATGCAGAATGCCCTAGCTTTAACACATTATCTATAAGTAAAAAAGTTAGTCTTTTTAATTCTAATTTACTCATTAACTGCTCTTTGCAGGTGAATATAATACATCAATTGACTCTTAACTAGTTATTTTGGAAATTGTGTTGCATATTTCTTTAATTACACTTTATTGTATAAATAACACATTCGCCATGCAATTGTGACATGTAGCACAAAATTTCAATATACTCGCTCTCATAGAGAAACTATTTTTTTTGGTAAAACTTCCTATGGTTTAGTCATCTCAATATCTAAAACAATGAAAATAAAAAATGAAAAGTTATAGCAATCAAAAGTTACTGGGGTGCATTTATTAATTTATAAAATTTGGAATAAAATCCAGAATAATATAGAATAACAACAATCCATCAAATGTTCAGTTGCATGTACATTACACGTGCCAGAGTATTTTTAAAATATACAAAAAATTATTATGCTTGCCATCAACTGCTTAGATAGAGGCAATGTTTGGATCGACCAATTTATTGAGATTGTCTTGATACCTAGTTCTCAACCAATTCACTTCAAGCATCAATGCACGGCTCGCCGAAACAAGGGGACCCTATCTTTTGATCTTCATGTTTTGGGTTGCTCTAACTCACAAGAGAGTATAAATAAGCCCACTAATAAATTAAAATTATAAACATCCTTTGCTAATACATGTGAATTAGCGTACGAAGAAGTGTAGAGAATGAAGATTTTAGACCTCAAAACCTAAAAATTTATCCTCTTTTTTGTGAGAAAAAGGAGATTCTCTCTCTTCTCAGAAAATTCTAGTTTGGTTAGCTATATACGTAGATAATAGTAGCACTCTCAATTTTAAAGAGACACGAGAAATCATAAACACTCTATTAATACGTGTTAAGTGGAGTAATTTAAAAAATGTAAGAAAGATCTATGAGATCTTGAAGCCAGAAATCTTTCTCCTCGCTTTTTTGGGAGAAAAAAAAGGAGATTTTCTCTCCTCAGGAAAAGTCCAGTTTGCTTAGTTAGATACATAGATTGCTATTTTTGTTCATGGTCCCCCAAAATAGCACCTGTTCTCTAAATTTACTAACTGTGCAGGATGACAAGCTTACCTTGGCTCGCAGTTTTTGGCAGTGACTAAATTTTCAACTTCAGAGCCCTCTCCAATCTTCCGTAGTGTGTGGAACCCAAAAGATCATTAATAACAGCACCAAGAGAAAATGGAACAAGTCTCATTGGACGAACCTGGAAAAGATGAGGAAAAAACCTAAAGAGAAGGGAAAAAAGAAAGAAAGAAAGAAAGTTCTTTATTAAATGCCGCAGGCTTGGGATGAAGGCAATTTTTCATGAGAACTTGCGAACATAGGAAATTCATACAAGTCAAATAAAACAAAACAGGCCATACCAAGAACCTGAAACAGAGAAGACAGGACTACCAAGGAAACATCACAAAAAGATCAAATAACATAGCTGTAAATTTGTTTATCTTCTGCAGCTAATTAGCATAAAGAAGTGAATGTTCTTATAAAGTTTCAGTCGTACAAAAAAAAGACAAAGGGCCTCTGTGTAGTCTCCAAATGAGAAATTTGCTATAACTCAAAACTCCAAAAGGAAAATATGGAAGTTGATGAACTTAAATAGCTATTACAACATATACTACCGGAAGAAACAAAGGCCTGAGAATGTTTTTCTTGAAAAATCAAAAACAAAACTAGCCTTATGATTGGTAAGGTAATGTCATCCTTACCTAATTCACTAAATCAGGAGTGAACCTTGAACTGATCTGATGCAAAGTAATAATTGTAAATACATAATTAGTTGCTAATACTATTTTAGGAGTCAAAATAGAGTTTTGAGGGTGCTCTAATGGTCCAGTATTAACTACATAATGCTCCAGTTCGGGGGGTGATCCAATATTACAGGTGTTCTGAAATTGGCCATAGATCTAATGAGTGTCCTAAGAGATTGACTGAAGTTCAGGTTAACCTTGCAGAAGAACAAAGGGAGCCATCAGAAAATTTTGTTTTAGAGAGGGAAAATCAGAATGGATGAGGCTGCCAATGGTGAAGAAGGAACTGAAGGTGACACATTGGGTGAAATTCTTGTCCGAAGACCTATGATTGCACCACTAGCAAAGAATAAAGAAGATTGGCTTTACAAAAACATCTTTCAGACTCGCCGCACAACCAGAGGAAAGCCTTGTAACATGATCATTGATAGTGAAAGTAATGAAAATATGGTTGCACAAGAGATGGTAGACAAAGTGAAGCTTAAAACAGTGAAGCACCTGCAGCCTTACCGCATTCTTTGGTTCAAGAAAGGGAATGAAGCCATTGTATCTTCAAAATGCCTTGTGAATTTCTCAATTGGCACTTTTTTAAAGAATCAGTTCAGTGTGATGTGGTTCTAATGGATGCTTGTCGCATTTTGCTTAGCCGACCTTGGCAATATGATCGGAATTTATCCATGCTGGAGTAAAGAATACATATACTCCTTGCCTAGGGAGGAAGAAGTCTGTTATGAAACCAATGAAGGATAAAATTTTTACTAGAAAAAAGGGGGAGTCACCTACACTTCTGAACTTGACTTCGTCAGAGAGTAAAAAGAGCAGAATTGTGTATGAGCTGGTTGCAAAAGAAGAAATTTATCCCCATGCATTACCAGAAAGTATAAGGGAGTTAGTAGATAAATTCAAGGAGGTCATGCCCCAAGAACTACTCATGGATTACCTCCGATCTATGAAATACAGCACCACAAACGGTATGTGATTCAAGAGGGTCACCAAATTTGATATAGACCACTTTGGCCACTATGAGTATTCAAGAGGAACACTAGATTCGATGTGGACCACTTTGGCCCCTACGGAGATCCAGAAAGATCACCAGACTCGATGTGGATTACTTGGCCCCTACGGATACCAAAGAGATCACCAAATCCGATGTGAAACACTTTGGCCACTATGAGCAGGGCTGAAAAGGGCCTAAGAGCGAGATCAAACACATCAAGAAGCTAAGTCGGAGGCCATAACTTAGCCGTACAATGCCCGATTGAGATGATTTTTTTTTTTGAAATTGGATAGTTTTTCGAAATCTACAACTTTGGGCCGATCTCCTAGATGGTTGAATCACACTGAAATTCCATCATTTAAGCTCCAAAACGGCCTGATCAAACCAAAAATTTTCTTTTTGGGTAAGGCTTTCACCGGGAGTAACTCTCTATCCAAAAAAACAGGCGGAACAACAAAAGGCAGAGTTGATGTAGAAGTCGAGATCTACCTCCTCAAGAATTTTAGCTTTTTTAGAATATTTCTAAATTTTAGTTTTTTTAAGAATATTTGTATACCTAGTCCTATGTGAATTAGGAAAAAAATCCAACCCAAATTGTTGAGGGGGGATCTCATTAGTATTATAAATAGGGACTATGTACCTCAGTTTTTTGCAATTCTTCAATCTCCTTCTAGTTTTCTTTTGAGAGATTTGAGTTAAGCGGGTTGAAAAAAATTCTCCTTTTCCAATCGGATCAAGTTAGTATCAGAGCCATGCTCTTATCAGGTGGAATTCCAACTTGATCTAATCAGATTAAGTTAGTATCAGAGCTTCAGTCCTCTACATGTATAGAAGCCTCAATGCGTGGTCCAGATATGCATGCAGTACGAGCAGTCAGGAGAGAAGCTATCTATGCTTGAAGTATATTGAACAACAAAGGCGAGTATGGCTGCTAGTTTTACCTCGATGGATGATGAGATGATGGAATGTCTTACAATTAAAGAAGATAGCCAACTCACCGAGATCGTATCTCGATTGGCGATCCCTTCAACACAAGCACCAACTCTATCTCCGAGCAAAATCAAGTGGTTCAACCGCGAGACAGCAAAGTAGGTGCTTTCCCATCTTTAGTTCTGATATAGCAGGAGCTAAATCCTCTAAACAAGAAAAACTCTAATCCAAGAGGATCACCAAACTTGATATGGACCACTTTGACTACTACGAGTATTCAGGAGGACACCAGACTCAATGTGGACTACTTTGGCCACTATGAATATCTAGGAGAATCACCAGACCCGATGTGAATTACTTAGCCACTACGAATATCCAAGAGGATCACCAAACCTGATGTGAATTACTTAGGCCCTGTTTGGGGGAGCTTTTGGAGGGCCAGAAAGCACCAAAAGTACTTTTAGATGAAAAACTGTGTTTGGTAAATTTTTCAAAAAGCTGTTTCAGCTTTTGCGGAAAGCTGAAAACAGCTTTTGGGAGAAAGCTCCATTTTGGAGCTTTTAGGAGGAAGCTGTTTCAGCTTTTTCGGAAAGCTGTATTTTTGACAAAAATGTACATATTAAAATAACATAATTACATAGTTTATCCCTATATAAACCTAAAAATCTGCTGGAGCCAAGAACCCAAGCCGTCAGACTCCCTTCCGTAAGAAAAGGTATTTTTCTTTTCAATTTTTGTATGCATCTCTTGAACCATATTTTAGAAGAAAAAAATTTTATTTCTTTTCCATACCTTTCAAAATCAATCTATTGTTTTTTTTTAATCATCAACCTCGCGGCCTACGCTGAAGTCCTCCTCGAGCGTGGACCACGAAGGAGAGCTCCTGAACCGCGAAAAATTATTTTATGAGAAATTATTATGAAAAATTATTTTATACTAATAATTATAATATTTTATACCTTTATTTTTGTATTATACTATAAATATAATATCATATTATATTATATCATAATACATTAATATGTTATTTTAAATAATTTAATATTATGTTATATTATGGAAAATTAATTTATACTAATAATTATAATATTTTATACCTTTATTTTTGTATTATACTATAAATATAATATCATATCATATTATATCATAATACATTAATATGTTATGTTAAATAATTTAATATTATGTTATATTATGGAAAATTAATTTATACTAATAATTATAATATTTTATACCTTTATTATTGTATTATACTATAAATATTATATTATATTACATTACATTATAATACATTAATATGTTATTTTAAATAATTTAATATTATGTTATATTATGGAAAATTAATTTATAATAATAATTATAATATTTTATACTTTTATTATTGTATTATACTATAAATATAATATATATTACATTATATCATAATACATTAAAATGTTATGTTAAATAATTTAATATTATGTTATATTACCAAATATTAATTTACTCTAATAATTATATTACTATTATGCTATATTAACATAATATTATTTTATATTACAATAATATTATACTATATCGTATATTTATGTATTAATTTATGTTATGTTTTATTATGTTCTGTTGTATAATACTATGCAATGTCCTTTATGGTAATTTTGTCATATAAAAGTACTTTCTCAGTTTATTTACCAAACACAAAACAAAGTACCACAGCACTTTACGAATGTAGTTACCAAACAGCAAACAGCTTTTTATAACAGCTCTACTTCAGACAGCTCTACTTCCAACAGCTCTACTGCCAACAGCTCCCCCAAACAGGGCCTTAGGCACATTAGAAAGCCGATTTGCAGGCCAAACTTTCAGAGGCCATATTTGGTCATACGATACCCAATTGAGATGACACCTAGTACTAAATTGGAGTTTATATTGCATTCAAATCATGAAGCCCTACATTTTCTTGAAGACATGCAAAATGGACGGCATTCTTGCAAGAGCACACAATTATGATGCACTACAAGACTGATTCACAAAATAAAGTGGCTGATGCTATGAGTACAAGGGCCCATTTACTAAAGACCATGTCTCCTAGTGTTGTCGAGTTGTAAGTGATCAAAGAACAATACAAGGAAGACCTTTACTTTGGGGACATACTTGAGAAAATCCAAGCTAAAGACAGTACTATACTAGCTGAATTTGTCATTAGTGATGGCCATTTGTAAAGGTACTAACCTTTGCCTACCTGATAGTTCTCTGAGGGACTTTTAGATAAGCTGCATGGGGGAGACCAAGGAGGGCATTTTGGCAAAGATAAAACACTGTAGATGGTGGCAGCACGAAATTTTTGGCCTTCATTAAGGAGATGTCTATAGGTATGTTAATCAGTGTTGTACTGTAGATGGTGGCAGCATAAAACAGGTATTTGCACTCATCTCCCAGTCCTTACAACTCCTTGGACTGAAGTTAGCATGGAAATGTGCGTTGGGTTTACCATGGACAGCACAAGGTATGGATTTGGTGATTTTGTTGTTGACCAGTTCTCTAAAATAGCAAATTTCATTCCATACAAGAAAACTTTGGATGCAACCTGCATGGCAATTTTTTTCTTCAGGGAGGTAGTTAGACTTCATGGTGTACCTGAGTATTACATCTGATAGAGATACTAAGTTTTTTTCTCCATTCTAGATGACATTGTGGAAGTTATTGGCTACTAAATTATAGTACAGCAGTGCAGATCACAAATGGCCAAACTGAATTCTTATAGCAGTTCTGTGAACAGGTCTACAGGGATGAGTTCCTTTGAGATAGTGTATAGTCGACTTCCAAATCAAGTTGTTGATCTTATGACATACTAAACCAGCAAAATATAAGTGATGATACTCTTGCCTCTGCAGAAAATTTAAAGGAGATTCAAGAAGAGGTCCATTAAAAGTTTGGAGATGAATCAAAAGCGTAAGGAAGCTTATCACCGACAATAGAAGGTTTGAAGAGTACCAAGTTTGGGACTACGTCATGGTGTTTCTTCGAATGGAAAGGCTTCCTGTTGGTAGTAATCATAATTGAAAAGCAAAAAGATAGGTCCATGCCAAATTCTATGCAAGTTTAGAGAAAATGCCTATGAGGTGGAGCTTTCTCATGGTTTACACATATCTCCTATATTCAATATTTCAAATCTTCATGCCTACATTCTATGCAAGTTTAGAGAAAATGCCTATGAGGTGGAGCTTTCTCATGGTTTAAACATATCTCCTATATTTCAAGTTTAGAGAAAATGCCTATGAGGTGGAGCTTTCTCATGGTTTACACATATCTCCTATATTCAATATTTGGGAACTGAATCATAGTAGCGCAAGCTGTGAAAAATAAGAACACATATGTAGCAAGATAATGAAGGTTAAAAGTGTTTTACAAGTGTGAGAACTCAAGACTAGAGATTGTTTACCTAAGGACTCATGGGTAGATGAAGATGATTTCATGAAGATTGATGCTGACAAGTGCTAAGATATGAAAATGGCAAATCACTCTAACCGGGGGAAAATGATGCAAAATAATAATTGTTAGATACAAAAATAGTTGCTAATACTATTATAGGTGTCAAAATAGACTTTTGAGGGTAATCATTTGTCCTTGCCCCCGGGTAGTTTCATCATATTTTAATTTTCCAGTTCTGATCAGGTCTTTAGGACTGGTTTTAGGTCATTTTGGTCTCGTTGTCCTATTTGTAATAGTAGTTATGTTGTTTTTGTTGGTTGGATGGGAGAGGGGGGGTTGGAAAAGGGATGTGAGGTGTTAGGTGGGGCTAAGTGGAAAGTTGGGCTTTTTAGGAAAGAAGCTTCTCCAAGAAGCCTCTAGCTTTAAAGGGGAGCTTGAAGGGTCTTTAAGGCGACTTTTGGTTGTTTTTCTCCAGAGCTATAGCCCTCCCAGCTAGGGTTTCGAGCACCGGAAGCAAGGGTTTTAAGAAATCAACCAGTGGCATCTTCCAATCCCTCTATCACGGCATCACAAGCAATGGGCTTACATCCTTCCAGGGAGCGTTTGGTAACCCCAACAGGATCACCACAGTGATCTAAGATCCCCGGTGATCCAAATGCTGAGGTGATTTGATCCCTAGTGATCTAAGATCAATTTGTTTGGTAGGCCATGATCCAGTGATTAAAAATCTCCGGGTATCCATGAGTAACTTGTTTGGTATGGTACGGAGATCCCAGATCACCGACCACATAATACCACAAATACCCCTGATATATCTTAGATGAATTTTTTACGTGTTTTTAATTCATATGAATCAAAAATATAAGTCAATATGTTAATTCCTATAATAGCTCCATAATTTTATCACATATTCTACTTTTAGTAGCCCTTATCACAAAAAAATCCTACCACATTCTCGTTCTATCAACAATACTCTTCATGATGTCAAGTTTGAATAGATTAAAATTATAGTTAAATTGTTGCAACATCCAATATGTTCTTATTATTTTATTAAGACTACCATGACTCAACCCAATTATAGTTAAAAGCCCTCTCTCTTCCTCTCTTTATTCTCCCAACTTCTTCTCCTTCTCTTTTCCTCTTTTCTCCTCTCTTTTCCTCTCTTTCCCTTAATTCTCTCAGACTTCTTCTCATCCCTTTCTTCTTCTCAACCCTCCCCCTCCCTCTTATCTCCTCACACGAAGCCAAGAAGGAGAGGTCTTCCGCACGAGAGGGGTCGGGCCACAGCCGACGGCGCCCTCGGCCGTGCTTGCGGCCAACGCCCGCGGCGGCCAAGCCAAGGCCGGCGGCTCCTGCGACGTCCGCGGCTGCTCCCCACAACGCCGGCAACGGCCGCACACAGGTGAGTCCTCAACCCCTTCTTCCCCTTTTTCTTCTTCTTTCTTTCTTTCTTTCTTTCTTCTTTTAATTTACCTATCCTCCCGAGTGGATCGAGAGGAGGAAGGGCAGGAAAAATGGAAACAAGGTGGTCGGGAGGCTTACCTCTTTTGGGGATGAACTGCGACGGCCCTGCTCTAACGCCTCCGTTTCAACGCCTCCGTTGCCGATTCAAAGAATTCCCTCGGAGGAAGAAAAGCGCGGTGATAGGATGATGCACAAGTAACCCAAATGACTCGCAGCGGAAAAAAAGGATTGTTTTTTTTCGTGGAGTCTCCCACAGCTATAAAAGATAGTTTGGTCAACATATTTTAATCTAAGATCACTACACTCTAGTGATGGATGCCCGTCCTCAAGGACGGGTTTCCCATCACTGGACTGAACGGTGATTTGAAAAGTGGAAGTGATCCGATATCACCGCCATGTGGGATTACTAAGATGTAACCAAACATGGTGATTTTATCACCGTCATCCAGATCACCCTCGATCCTGGAGTTATCACCGCATACCAAACGCCCCCCACCCTCCCACCCCCAATGTTCTATGTTTTTTTTCTGAGTTGTGAACTTCAGATTTTAGGCATCTCGTTTGATCTGAATGAATACATGTTAATGATCATAAATGTTTTACTTTAAACCAAGGTCCACAATCTCGGTATCAGGTACCATATCGGTACCTTATCAGTTCGATATAGTACAGTATGCTTCTGTACCAAAATAGCTCTCTAGCCATTTTTTCTAATTTTTATCTCGATACATCTTGATACAGGTCGGTACGCTTCAATATGGGCTGGTACGCACCTTGGTACGCCTTCATACAGGGTGGTATGTCTCGGTACGAGGCGGTATAGGGCTTATACCAATTCGAAGTTAAGTTTCATATAGGTTTCCTCCAAATACGATATGGTACGTCCCGTACCGAGCAATAGAGGGCAGTACAGTAGACCATGCTTTGAACAAATAACTTCTTAGTTCGTCCACAATTACTACCTAATTACGAATTCAACCACCAAACATTTTATTATGCATGATTAATTTTCAACAGCTCCTCCCCTAGGCACAAGGGACATCTCCAAGTTCCTCCAAGCTATAACGTCTGTCACAATTTATATGTACCATGTCCAAAATGGTTATAAATGCAAAACTCAATTTCTTTCTCATAGAATCTGCAGTCTTCTCAACCAATGCTTGTTTGCAAAGTACATGACTGAGTATTCAACATAAAAAAACAAGCAACTAACAATGATCTACAGTTCGAGCAATTGTTGAGAAATATGTGCAGCAATTGTTAAGAAATATATGTGCACATGCAGTGGACTCAGTCCACGAGTAGAAGCCATAGAGCAGTTGTGTCATGTAAAGAAATATGTGCAAGTTGTAAAACATATGATCATACATATATATGGATAAATAGCAGATGGTAAAAACAGACAGAAGATTCAACAGATAACAAACTATAAAACATGGACATAAAAGTATTTCTCAAAGCTGATCCTGACATATTGGTGTCAGCTTTATTAATTCTCCTTTGCCAATCATTCCTATTAAAGCATGTAAAGACAACATATGAAGTATGAAATGCATAGAGCTGCTATATCAAATGTTTCCCTACTTCCACCACCCAAGTGTTTGCAGTGAAAAGAAGAAACAAAGTATAGCCATAAATGCAAGAGAAAAATTGGCAAAAATGGTACTATTACATTAAAGGAAAACAAGCTATCAAATTATTCATTGTGAGAGAAAAGAAAGTCATGAATATAGTTTTCTTATTAGATAGATTTAAACTAGACACTAAAGTTTCTTAGTGACCCATCAGTTGTAATCTTTACATATTATCTGTAATTTATTTTTGAGAAAATTACAGCGGCATTCCTTCAACTTTTCGCGATTTGCACTTACACTCCAAAACTTCTAATTTTTTTTCAATTAGACCCCAATACTTAGTTTTTCATTGCAATGCAGCCCAGCCATAAATTCGAGCTCTAACACCGTTAGTAGTATGTATGAAATGACTAAATTATCCTGGGGGAGATCCCATATCCCAATTTATCAAATGATTCCCAAACTCATAGACATCCTTTAGGAATAAAGTTCATAGAAGACAAGACATGGCCATGTTTCCTCTTTCGAAGCTGCGATGTCGCCTCCTCCACTGCCGGCGACTGGGACATTGAAACCCTCTTCACCGTGTCCCTCCTCTTCTTCATTGTTGTCTCCCTCTCCCAGTCCCCAACCCTTTCCCTCTTCACTTGGGACGTCTCTCTCCCTCCTCGCCCCCTTTGCCCCGCCTTCTGCCACCAATGGTGACCCTTGCGTTAGACACAGCCCCCTCCTCCCCGACCTTCCCGCCGCCCCCATTGGCCCCTTCAACACCGTCGAGCCTCGAAAGAGGACACATTTTAGAACTATGGGGTTTTGGGAATTTCGCTCTCTCTTATCTACCATGAGGAACCTCTTCCTCTCTGAGTCCTGCAAAGAAACTAAGCTTCATACTTTCAATCCTCAATCATGGCTCCAAGTTGAAAGAGGGAAGCTTTCGAAGTTGTCTTTCATTCTCCTATAAGATTTTGTTATCTCTTTCGTTTCCTTTTACTCTAATTTGATTCTCTCATCTTCTTTTTTCATTCCTCTAGATAAAGAAAAGATCTATTTTGTTCCAAACTCATGTGCCATTTGGGGTAATGCAAAGTTTTCTTTTCCTGCTTGAAAGATCCCTTTTTTTTTCTCCTCCAACTTGGATTGTAGTAAGGATAGAAGGAAAGATGAAGGGTGGGTAATGGAAAGTTTTTTTCCCTTAAAAAATCTCCTTTCTAATTAGTCTCAAATGTTTTACACTTCTTGTTTCCCTTCTTGTTCATCATTATGTATCGGTGTTACATGGAAGTTGAGATCAAAATGGCAACTCCTTTTTTGGACAATGGTGGTGAGACAAAGTTTTCGTATAAGAAGTGATGGCAGTGGAAATGTAGGTACGTTGAAGTGGCTTATGTTGTAACTTCCTATATATTGTCATATTAGAAACTAGAACAAATTAATTGTACCAAAACAACAACATGCTTTCTAAAACAACGAAAGCCTTTCTTCCTCTTATTTATGCCTTCATCTTCTTCCTTGGCTTCATTCTGTTCCATGCCTTCATTGCCATCTGCTGCTTGAGATTTGTCAATATTAGGTTCCACTCTCTCCTCCCCTCTCTATCTTCATCGCACTCAACCAAGCTGGCAAAACACAACCAGTAGAAAGAGGAACAAGGAGGGAAGGGTATTGGGGTCTAATTCACAACATTAGAAGTTTTGGTGAGTAAGCACAAATCATGAAAAGTTGAAGGGATGTCACCATAATTTTTCCAAAAACTAACCCTTCTCCTAATCCAAGAGGAAAGGGTATTTAGGGAATATAGTGTCTGAAGTTGTCACATGACAATCACATGCTCACATATCCTAATGAAGATGGAAAGATGGGGTACATTGCAACCAAGTAATATGTTTTGAGGTCTAGTTGGAAAAAAAAAAAGAAGCTTTGGGGTGTAAGTGCAAAACATGGAAAGTTGAAGGGGTGTCACTATAATTTTTCCTTTATTTTTTTATAATAATCATTATATTCATTATCTATTCTTTGCAGGTGCATAGAACACATACAACACATTTACTTATGGCAGAATAGCAATTTTGGAAATTATGCTGAACATTATCTTAATTATACCTTATTGTAGAAAGAATATATTTCACATGCATTCGCTTAGTTCCCTGCATAATGCAAAGACTTGGCTAAGTATATTCAACTGACTAATTTCTTTCAAGAAAGGATTTTTCTTCAATAAATTAGATTTTTCGGTTAATTATCTCAAAGGGAAAAAAGGAAAAGAAAAGTTATATAAGCAAAAGAAGGATTGCATTTATTAACTTGGATAATAAAGAATAAAAATCTAGAATTATATAGATCATAGCTATCCATCAAATGTTAAATCTCACATTCATTGCACATGCCAGAACTAATATTTCAGAAAAAAAATCAGAAAGTATTTTATTATGATGGCCATAAATTGCGCTTCTAAAGAAGTAATGATTTGATAAACAATTTACTGAATGAAATCATTCTCTTGATACCATAGTTCTCAACTAGTCCCATGCATTTACGCATGCAATCACCAAATAAGTGGATCGTCTCTTTCAAGCTTCATGTTTCATGTCTTTTTTCCTGGTGCTTCCTGTTTTGTATCAGAAAGGAAGAGGAGAAAGATAGCCTTGTCGATTTTAAGAACGAATACTTGTTAGACCTTCTAAAAACCCAAAAATTTTCCCCTCTCTCTTTTTTTTCTGAGAAAAAGGATCCTATCTCTATCCCCCCTCCCACAAAAAATCAAAAAGAAAAGAAAAAGTTAAGTTTGCTTAGTTTCAATGTAGATTATTCTGATTTTTCTTTCATGTCCTCTGCGCACAAGACTAAAAACCACATCTCTAACTTTACTAACTCCACAGTATGGAAGCTTACCTTGGCTGGCAGAAGTTTAATTTTAGAGCCCTCTACGTTCTTCTGTAAACCAGGGAACTTAAAAAGATCTTTAATAGCACGAACAGAAAATGGGACATGTATTGCCTCTTTGGATAAACCTGTGAAAGTCAAAAAAAAGAAAAGGAACGAAAGAAAAAAGAGAGAAGTTTGTTAAATGTCAGTTACTGGAGATGAGGGGGATATTTGATAAGATCTTAGAAACCATAGGAAGCTTATTTAAGATAAATGAAACACAGAAAAGCAATCAAACTAAGAAACTGAGATATGAAATAATTGACCTGATATGCATGCCCATGAACAAACATAATAAAAGAGAGCGATACCAGACAAGGAAAAAAATCAAATCACAAAAACTCTAAACTTGTTTTCCCTCCATATATTATTAGCGAAAAAAGAGTGCTTAGAAGGCTTCAATTATACAACAAGGATAAGCTACTCCACCTATATATATAGCTGCAATTAGCCAAGCCAAGTAGCAGGCTACTCAGACTTGCCTTGCTATATGAAAGAGCTAATCGAGCCCTAGTGGCTCAATCCGAGTCTCTAACTAGAAGCCTCTTGTCATATGAGATACTATGGAGACAAAATTTTACAAGTATTTTAAGCCTAGATATTCAAATCATAAGCTACTCCTATAGTGGATACATATCGGAAATCAATACTTGTCAGATTCTTCTCAAATATGTTATCCTATTTTTCAGGTTTTATTAAAAAAAATGCTATGGATAGTCACACGAAAATCGAGATATTTCCCTACTACCTCAAAGAATGGGGGGAGGGCATTTTCTTTCCTGTTTTATGTTAGCCTTTTCATGTTAGTCTGAAAAAAAAGGGGACATCGCAATGCACGAAGGTCTTGCCACTACAGGGTCAAGCGAGGGTCAAATATATGCAGCCTAAACCCCGTGTACAGAAAGACTGCTTCCGTGTATCGAACCCGTGACACCTAGGTCAAAATGGTGCAACCTTATTGTTGCGCCAAGGCCAGCCCTCATTTTATTATCTATAATGTTAATATTTAAATATGAAGTATGGATTGGGCTCCATGGATTTTAATAATGCCTAAATGATGAGATTGTATAACTCAATGCTATTGTATAAAGCATGCACTACGCCATTTTGAAAGCATAATATGCTTTCTAGATGCTTTTTTACGCACACAGATATGTATATGCATATATATTTGTGTATGTTTGCATATATGAATGTATAAAATACATATACATTCATTGACACATCATAGCCATATCATATCCTACTCTTTCAAGACTTGCCATATTGACTTATCCATATCATGTCATAGATGGTATCTCGTACCAATATTCGTGCTTCATAGCTATTCAACCCTTCCCCGCCCAATTTCCTTTATAGTGGAGCTTAAGGGAAGATGTTCAAGCTTTGCTTGTATGAGATCTGAGCAAGCTTGAACAAGCTTCTTACTGAGCCAAGCCAAGCTCCTTCATATTTTCACAAGCCTTTAGCTTTGAGGCTCAGCTTATTTATATCTGAGCAATAGATTTTGTTTTCAGCTTATTTCCTATCTAAGCAAATCCAAAGAGCTTTTAGCAACCCAATCCCGAGCTGTTCATGAACATCTTGGCTCATTTGCAGTCCTAATTAAATAGTCTCCAAAGAAGAATAACGCTATAACTCAAACCTCCAAATAAACAAATACTACTGGAAGAAATAAAGGCTCGACAAAATGTATTACTTGTCGAAAAAATCAATGATAAGACTAAATAAGTAATTGGTACTATCATTATTACCTATTCACTAAATCTGGAGGGATTCATTTTTGTTACCATGAGATGTATTGGTTGCTGTAGATCATTTGATTTGAATAAAATTCATATCAAATTGACACAAATCAAACGAATTTGCAATATGCTTCAGTTCGTACAAAATTTTTAGCAAATCAGAATTTCTTAATGAAGACTTAATTAAATAATTTCTAGAAACAGTGAATTACCCTATGTAGCTTCTTGTAACCAATTTTGTCTTGATAAATCTAAACCATTTTTTGTCAAAAAATATTTCATAAATGAGACATCATTACCAGTTATATTCCCAACAATACATGATCCTAGTAGGGGCAAACTAGGGACAAACCTAACCTTTGGCTTTTTTTATGTACACAAAGTGGCTGCCCCAAGACTCGAACCCGTGCCATTGCACTTGTCGGTCCAAGCCTTTACCACTGCACCAAGCAAAGGCTCCTAAAAAATACTTCATTAATCAACAATAAAAAATGATGTTCTAAGACTAAACATAAATGTTCCTACTGTAGGTGAACCCAGTTCACTAAGGAAGAGCAAATTGAGAATTATGAATCCAAACTGGATATGGGCGAGCCAGTGAATCAGGTATCTAAGAGAACACTAATTGATAGCCATAAATGTGGACACATGCTCATCATATGATATTACAAATGAGGTTGTTAGTTTACTTAGCTTTGATAAGACAGTACAGACACTGATTCTTTGATTTTCAGAATTGTTTTGCCCCTCTTCAAAACTTGTCTTACACAGATCTAACTGACAGATCATAAAACCATAAAGTGTGGCTCATTCAAACATAAACCCAAGCCCACACAAAAAAGAAAAGGAAAGGGCAAAAATCAAAAGCTGCATATAATGAGGCCAAAAAAATTGTTAATGAGCACAAATGTATTACTTCCCACAAATAACACTATCTTTCTTCCCTTGTCGATAGTAACTATCTGATTAGGAATTATCAAACAAGAAATAAATTAGTAATGCACATTAATTTTCAAAGGTACCTGGACTAAGCACAAGGGGCACCTCTGTCTTTGTTAGGTCCTCGAAGGACTAGATAGAAAAATCCTGTGTTATTTGGACACTCGTGTCCAGCTCCTACAATCCTAATGGGTACATATCGAATCAGATGCACGTCAAAGACTTGCAGACATTAAATTTTTTCCATTGCAGTTTTTGTAAATTGGTTGAGAGATAGATCCTTCCAATAATGAGTTCAACCCACTATAACAGTGTTAAAAGTGAGCTTTTATTCTTTTTCCAGATTGATCAAGAATGTAGATATTAAAATAACTTTGTGAAAGAACATTTTCCTAGAATCCTTGAGCTTATTAAGCTTAACTAAGAAACATTTACATTTGAAGGCCTCAACAACTAATTCTTATAATGTTTTCTTTGGTACGATATTTAAACATATATTTATTATTTTTTTCTACTTTTTTCCAGGCTCCCCCCCCCCCCTCTCTCTCTCTCTCTTACCAAGTCAAACACTTAAACACGTCTCCATATCCAATTCTGAGGTCCATGCTCTAGCTAAAACCTCCCTAGCTATTAACCTTCAAGCTAATACTGCCTATTGCAATTCATATCTACCCTGACCAAAATGGTTATAAAACCCTGAAGCTTGATCTCTAACCCCCAAAATCAGCAACCCTCCAAATAAATTGTTGTTTATGGACTATATGACCAGATTATTGAAAGAAATTAATGACACCAGCATTAGAATCAAGGTTAAGGCAACCGAAACATGGCAAGCCACAGTTCAAACAAATAAGGAAAACTCCACATGCACGATTATGAGCAAGTTTTAAAATTTTGACTGAAGCCAGGACCAGCCCTAATCCTTTGGGTTTCGGTCGGTTTAGCCGTTTCAACCAAAATGACCTTTTTATTTGGGGGGTTGGGTGCACACGGGCGGGCAGGCGACCCACAGGGGGGGTGCGCGGTGGGTGGGGCGTGGAAGATGCGTTAACAAGCAGATAGATTTAATGCATTTTAACTTCATCATATAATCAGTCACACATTTATTTACAGCTACAATGATTTAAACAAGGTTTATTTTCATCTAAACTTCATTAATAGAAAGTAAGATGTAATCTTAATGTGAATTTTTAAGTTATAAAGTAGCCAATATCTCAACGCTATTAGAATTAAATATGGTGACGAGAAATCTCATTTTATCCTCGTCTCCACCAATAATCATAAACATGCTGCAATCACAATGATTTGCATGGCCCACCCTGCAACAGTAAATGGTACTAAACAGGTATATTTAGTTAATAATATATAGTTATATAGTTGTTAATTTATGCTTGATTAAGTGATGTTTGGTATTCTGCCAAATAGGTTAGTACATTCATTTAATACATTTAGTACATTAAACTTTAATATAGTTCAAATTCAACCAAAAATTACTGAAACTACATAAGTTATTAGCATAGATAAAATAAGGTGTAATAGCAAAATGATGTGATGTAACACACCTTGATTTTTTTCTTTTTTTAATTTTGTCTGTTTTCTCACTAAAACTATGAAACTCGGAACAAAGGTGTGAGAACCGAAACCCTACGTAAGGGAATGAAACCAAAAATAAGTTTTAACCTTGATCATGAGGCCTAAGTCTACGAGTAGAAGACACGCTGAGGTCATGTCATGTAATAGAATTATGTACGAATTCTAAAAATATACCATCCATATACATATATACACATGAATATACAGATGAAAAAAGGAGACAGATGATTCATTACATAACAAGCTATAAGCCATGAACATAACAAGACCATCAAACCTGATAATGAATCAGCTTTACTAATTCTCCTTTGCCAATTATTCCCTTTAAAGCATGGAAAAGCCAACATACAAAATAAGTATAAAATGCATAGTCACCATACCAAATTTTTTTTTCCTGCCTCCACCATCCATGTGTTTTCAATGAAAAAGACAAACCAACAAAAGCATACATGTAGTGAAAGAGAAATTGAAAAATTGGTACTACTACGGTGAAGACAACAAGGTATGGAGTTCAAAGGTGAGCTAAAATAGTACATAAGGTGCACAGTCACCACTAAAAACGAGCCACGAGCACCATAAACATGGCCCATTAGCAAAAGCACTATGTCAATGTTTAAGCAAATTTACAAGAGAACAAACATAGTGCCAAGAGAAGCTACATGAAGCACTTTTGGTAAGCAAAAAGCAGCACATGAAAATTAGAGTACAAGTCTTAGGAGTGACCTAATCTCTCTTGATGAAGCCTTGAGCAGATAGCAAAATGATAAGGTGACACTGATCGGCAAACCCAGCAGAAAAAAAAAACTGGTTGAGGAGACAATTTATTTTTTTGAGGAAACTGGAAAAAATGAGAAGACTGACAATTTAGAGCAAAGTGTGAATTGGCTGACAAATTGAACTAGCAGTTAGCAGGTTTACTGACAAAGTCAATTAGTGTCAACGTATAAAAAAATAATGTGATATTGTAGGTTAAAAGAATAAGTGGCCGAGGCACAAGAGACACCACAGACAGCAATAAAAGAAGCTAAGTTTGTTATTAATCAAACACTGATTGTGACTGGGGAGAGAAACAAGTGTCAAGATTTGAGAGATTGACGTGCGCAAAGTGAACGTAACAAGAAAGTAAGCTGCAAAAATGTCACGATAATGGTGACAGATAATTGATGTGGAACGTTATAAACTTAGTGCCTTCTGACAAACATGCGAAGTAAGGTTTGTCCAAAAGAAAGTCGTCATGTATGAGATAAGAATAACAATGCATTTCAAGAGTGGAAAGATAAAACAAAATAAGAGGGCCAATCTGATGTCTCAATGATGGAAAAGATAAAAGACAGCACCAACAAGATATAAAGTAGCATCATGTGAGACCAAATCTAAGCAAAGAATTGATGCAGAATAAATGTGTTATAATAATTTAGAAATTCAACATAATCTATGTCAAAGCAGGGATTAATCAGAAGCTATTATGACATACCCGAGGAATCAACTGATGTAGCACATCATATTTGAGGACCTATGCAGGCATGTGTTTAGTTCCACATTGGTTGTACGCTGGATAGATCTTAGGTACTTATACAAGATAAAACCCAAATAATACTTCCCAGCTAACCTTTTAAGGTAAAGTCTGGGGTTATTACGAATAGTATTCGAACAGACCCGACCCATAACTTATGTGGACTAAAGGACACTAAAGCACGGGCCCTTTTTGGAGTTGACCGCAGGCCGATCGCAATGTTTGCGATCAAATTTGATTGGATTTTGATCCTTAGCCTGGTGACGATGCCAAAACTTAAATACGGGTTGGGAGGGGAAGAGAGAGTTTGAGAGAACCCATGCAAACATAGGTTTGGTCTAACATTGGCAATGCACTAGGTAGATCTTGAGTACTTGTACAAGGCCAAAGAAGCCAAACATTACCTTATGGCTAGCCCTTTTAGGTGAGGTCCTAGGTTATTACATCATATCTTTTTTATTAAGGGAAGGCAAGGTAAGGAGAACATAAACCAACCAAACGTGCGAAATTAAATCTTTGCATAGAAAAGGATGCAATAGCTATTTGGATGCAAGACAACAAATGAGACATAGGATTGATATGCCAATTTAGGTGACTAAATTATAAAGTAGACCAAAGAAGGTTGGACTAACAACAAGGAGGCATAGGATATCAAATCTAGCAAAAGATGTAAAACTCACGGCGCAAGATATAGTACCCACAATAAACTAAAGCTATAAGCCTAGAACAACAATGAGCAAAGGAAAAGGAGCCATCCAAAAATAAGGAAATATAACTTGTGAATGCTAGAGAAATACAACTCTGTTTATTACAAATTTTTAAGAGATATAGACAAGTCAAAAAGATGTAGTAAAATTCCAAGAGCCAAAGAAGGGGTCCTAAAACAAGAATTAGATGAGAATCCCAAGTATCAAATGCTTAATGGGGCAAACATAGGAAAGGAAAAAAAAATAAATAAATAAATCAACTCTTTAGATAGGTGGTAAAGGTCAATGATAAATTATTACAAACACAAAAATGTTGAATAAGTTGCACACAAGATCAGGAAGATAAAAAAGATGAAATAATTGGTTGGGCTGAGGAGGGGGCGCAGTTGGAAGGAAAGAAGAAGAAACTGACGAAATTGGTGGGACATAACCAAGAGATAGTCAAAAATAAGCCTACTTATGCAATTTCGAAAAGCTTGACTGAGTTCAAAATCAAAATTGACAGCTACCTTTAAGTGGAGAGAACCATTGGTACACTTACCAAAGGTCCTATTATCTAGAAGAAAAAAAGAAGATTATTTTCGGGGGAGGCATAAAAGTTCAACAGTTTATCGAAGTCAGATGATGCTAAAATGAAATCAATGTACTATTTCTAATGGGAAGAGAGTAAAGTTTTGAAGTTTGCATTTCACTACTTTCAAAGACATGACATCAGATCTAAATCTTAATTCACCAACAATTTTTTTTTGTTTGCCAAGCAGTGGTGCTAATAGACATTGGTTCAGAAAGCATTAGGTGGAATTAGCATGCATACAATGATAGGGAGGGTAACAACACAGAAATTCACTGGTGAAGATAATGAATAGCTCGAATGGATCTGTAACAGCACATCTCACTAGTTTTCACAAAAATCATGGGCCAGCAACCCAAAGCCTTATACCATTAAGCATGAGAACAAGTATCATGGGCAAAATGCATAGGAACAATTAGAAATATGTTGCTTTATATCTCATATATGTACATTAAAAAAAATATACATTGAATACTGAGAATATATGAGCTATAGAATTTACACTAGAATAGGCTGTCAAACTCTCTCTCTAAAAGTCAAACTACAGTAGGCATTCATAACATCTTTCCTAACTTTGAAATGATAACTAAAACTCATAAAAATGACAATCTGGTTCCTTTTTAAATTATTATTGATTCAATAGCAATTTATTCAGATTCATTAGAAATGGCACTAGTTGAACAGCTATCGAGACATAAATCTTTTAGTAGATAGCACAGACAGCTCTAAAAGATAAAACTAAGGACAATGGTCGAATTACTCTAAAACAATTTTGTAGCCACCTGTGAGGAAAAGATAAATAAAATGTATCATACTTCTTCAGCCAACTTATAAATGAAATCAAAGAAATCGGGCTTATACGATAATGTTTAGCGAAGATATGTAACCAACCACACTTATATGGATAGATCACATACACACCCAAAAAAAAGTATAAGGAGCATTACAAAAGTGACACTGTTTACAAGCTGACCACTTATACAATAAATAGATCTCACTAATTAGCAAGACGTAACAATTAGCAGCACAACCGATAAAGCAGAACAGACATAGAGGACAAGATATATGATTCAAACAAATCAAAGAGATAATTCAGTTTCTCATGCAAAAAAAAAAAAGGCAATGATACTAAACAGTAAAGGTTCAAATTAAAATTTGTCTATGGAAAGGGAAAGGAAGGGTCTGATATCACCAAGAGTTTGAGGTTCAACAGGTGAACCTCTCAACAGGTGGTGAGTGATATCACATAGTCTTCTATGAACAGTCAATTCACATGTCACCTTCAAACAAAAGTTTCATCTTAAAAACCTTGACATCAGAAAGTTGAGAATCTGCCCTTCTCTCTCAAAATTGTACCTTGAAATTGCATTCAGTAAAGCTCCAGCTCTAACTCCTTGCGCTTCAGTTCAAATGCCAGGCGTTCATTCTCAAGTTTCATCCTTTCATTTTGCATTCTCATCCTATCCAATTCACTGTCCTTCTTCCGACAAAAATGCTTCCATTTGAATCGCCGCCTCTCTATCTCCAACATCTCTGCTTGAATCTGCAGCCTTTGTTCTTCCAGCTGAATTGCACGTGACCTAATCAACTGCTTCTGTGCCCAAGAAGCGCTAGATTCAGGGAATGCTTGGTTCACATCAAAAGAAGAGCTTTGAGAATAAGGTCTTCTAGGATTAATTTGAGGGCCCAAAGAGTTTGTAAAACTCAAATCTTCACGCTCCAGCCCTTGCTTCATCCTCTTTGAAAAGGATGAACCTCCAGTATCTCTAAACAGTGTGTCATTGTCCTCAACATCATCTTCCCTATCATCACTATCGTCTTGATCATCTTCATCGAAATCATCTCGTGCAGCCCTTTTTGTGTCATGATCATCACTAATTTTCAGAAGCAACTGCACAGAGCGCTGAACTTCAGGATCAGCAGGTAGATGTAAGCGATTCTTGTTATGGTACGAGCACATCTCTTCATAATAAAGATGCTTCGAGCTTAAGATCTTCCTCACATCATTCTTTGCCTTTTCAGAAATGTAAGGCATATAGTCTAATAGTGCAGGATTCTCCACAACCTTGCAAGATGTGCCTCTGCCAAGAATTTCTGTAAGCCTCTTGTACCTTTTATTCAGATCATTAAACTTGTCTTCACACTGTTGGGGTGATACATAGCAATTTTTCTCAGCCATGACTTTGGACACCAACTTCCACTTTCCTTTTTTCTGTAACATGGTGAGTTTTCTCTTTGCACTAATGTCAAGTTCACTAGTATCTTCATTTAAGTAAGAAATCACAGTTATGAGAAGCTTAACCATTCTGTCCGTCCACTTCACCCTCTGCCACGGAGCAGCCTTCTTCTCTCTGACACTTTCATTGGGAAGATCAGCTCCGTCCTCAGTGTCATCATCCTCACTTGTCGTGTTTTTGCCATAGTCAACCTTATTGTAGTCCATCATCTGAAGCATAGGCTGCTGTTCGCACTCACTCATCTGACCAACCGACTGGCAGAAAATATTGTTCATTGGTTGATGAACCATTGGACCCTGATGTTGGGACTGGTTTGGATGTTGCTGCTGATGGTGAAAGCATCCATGTGGGTTCTGTTGCTGCTGCATCGCCATTGAAACTTGGAGATCAAATGCACCATAAGGAGAAGACCCCGGGATCATGTTTCCTGCTGACATATTCCCTTCCATCACGAGATAGCACACAGATCGTCAAATCAAAGTTACACGGCTCTCTCAAAATTTTTGCTTGGAATTTGGAATGGATTTCCCGGATCTAAAGTACAGCTAATGAGATTTCAACTCTTTTAATCAGATTGTTCACAAAACCAACTAAGTTTGCAACTTTCTGAATCCCTGTCGGATTTATGCAACAGAAAAAGCTCCTCCTCGAAGCAGATCAATGAAAAACCCCGAAATACGCGTTAAAGCCTACAAGTCCAAAAGATTTTCAGATCAACAACAAAAGAGCACCGAAATCCCAAATCCAAGTTACATCAGGGAAATAATCAATCTAGCATCACAAAATCATCTCCATTTGCCTCATAATCTGAAAAAGAAAATAGCATTTCCACGATATTTCTTTCGATTTCTCCAAAGACACGACGACAGATGCTCAAAAAAGAAAAAGCACCCCAAGATTGAAATCAAAGAGTAAAATCGAGAAGACAAACAGCGTTCCATCGATGACTTACTATGGATCAGACCACCGACATCGCCAGAGAAATCGAAGCGCTCGGGACGAGATCCATTTCAGGAGCTAGGGTTTTTCTCAGGGTTTTGGACTCGCTCCGGTGGCAGAGGAGGTTGGGGTGGGGGGACGCCGAGGGACTGAAGGCATTGGAAAATGGAAATAGACAACGTTATGAGCGTGTGCCGCACACGGAATTTGGGGGCCGGGGTTGACGTCAGCAGGGCCCACAGGAAGGCTAGAGAAACGGATGGGAACATGGGAGCCAGAGGACCGGTGCATCTTCTTTTGCTAAATCAGATTTTCTAAACCAATATAACTTAAATATATATATATATATATTACTAAAAAAATAAAATATCTAATAATTTAAAAATATATATTTAATACAGTTGTCCATAAAATAGATTCGGTATGATAAGCTACATATGTTAACATTCAGTCTGCAATACTGTTAGCTTCTCTATAAACATGTGTTATTTCATAATGTTGTAGGCTTATCTAAATATGGATATTAATATCTGAAAATAATGAGTTAGGTAGCCACTTAATAACTATCAAGGAGTCTGTGAAAAGGCTTCCAAATTTTTGTTGCATACGACACATCTTTCCATGTAGCACATAATTCTACCACTATAGTATCAAATAATCTAATATTGCCGGCTTCAACAAACGTAACAATTACACTTCTAATGACAATACTTGATCTACCAGTATCACCTTCATTTAAAATGCAGACATCAAAATTAACTTTGAGAAAATTAGAGGATGGTAGCTTCCAAATGAAGTAGATCATATGTGGCATTGTAGAATATGCAAAATAAGAGCTACAGTTTTCCTCAGGTATCAAGGATTCCTCCGAGGTAGTTGCATTAGTGTATGCATAGGCCTAGCTGGATGCTCTTATGAGAATCATTCTGGGACTCCGAGCACTAATTTAGAAAATGCGATCATTTTTGATCAACCAAATATGATGAACAATATAAAATATCAATATAGCCTCTGTACTTCGGTTACCTCTAACGGATCTCCTTTTAATTATCTAGAGAAAGAAATCAAGAGAAAGAGTTGGAATAATCGCTACATCATAAATACAAGCATGTCTCTAGATTCAAATTGCCAACCTACATTGTGAAATAATATGAGAGGTTGATTCCTATATGTTCGGGCATAAGTCATGATGATTGGGATACGGAGACCGTGTTGGTGTAAAATATCTCGGCATGGAAGTAGATTGTATGCTATTTTTTATATAAACAGAACAACCTTGTGATAAACCCCAATTCTCCATATCCAACCAAAGTTTCTAGTTGATGGGGCTTCCAGCTTAAAAAATTTGCGACAATTTGCAACTCTAATTGACAACCCAAATGAAGGGCTACATCCCAACCTATCTACACTATCTCCACTAGTATAGGAATAGTAATAATTTTATCTGCTAATACCACTGGCAAATACCAATAGATCACAAATAAATCTGAACTATTCTCACCGGTCAACATAAGATCCTTAACTTTAAGACTTTGTAGTGTACTATTATTAATTGGAGGGGGGCATTGTGCAATGGGAATGGATGAAATTTATGGATCCCAAACCACATAAATAGATGTCACATTACCTACGATCCATCTGAGATTAGATAAAATCAATGCAACAAAAGAGCACAACTTTCTCCAGATAGGTGAACCAGTATGTAAACACACCGGAGAGGACATAAACAACCATGCACCATACTTCACTCTTATAAGAGAAACCTATAGCTTCTTATGAGTCAACAGAAACCTCGTAGTATATTTGGCCATCAATGCATCACTCCAAGCAAGCAAAGAAGTAATTCCTAGACCATCTGTCCGCGTAATCAAATGTATTTTTCTAGAGGTATCTAAGGAGCCTCATAGAAAATTTCTGGTTATGCCCTCCAACTTTAGAAGAATGCTCTTAGAAATTATATAGTAAGACATCAAATATATAAAGCGTGAAGAGAACAGACTTAATTAAAGTGACATTTTCTATCATAGATAGAGCCCTCCATTTCGACCATCTTGCTTTCTCAAAAACTATTATACCAAACTCCCACAATCTACTGAAGTCAATCTCTTGCCTAAAACAGAAACTCCCAAATAATTTCAGGTTCCATCATATATTCGAATGTGCAAAAGATTCTTAATTCACTAACTTGATAGAATATTAATCTTTGAACTAAACCTAATAGTTATTTTTTAAAATTATTTTTTATTCTGAATCCCTACAATACTTCATTAAAAATATTAGGTAGCACTATAGCATATGTTAATATAGCTCAAGCAAAGAGAACATAATCATTTGCATATAGAGTGTGCGAGATATGAATCCTTGATCAGTGTGGTTGACATACAAAAAACAATTTTGCTTTTTTTTTCTCTTCTTTTCAAGGATAAGGGTCACAAGATGTAGTATTTAAATATTAATTGTGCTAATTCATATTTGTCAAGCTTGTACGTATTTGTCTTAAATATTAATTATTCTTTGACGAATAAAGTCACTAGAAAAACTAAGTTTGTGGGAGTCAGATGAAATATTATTTTGTGACACAATCCATTTTATGGTCATGATGGTAGCAATTCCCATTCCAAAATAATACATTAAACATGAAATGAATAGTAACCGGCAAAAGCACATCAAATTATGCAAAATTTCTTATAGGTCTAGCTTCGAAACATGATAAGTAATTGAGAGAATGTGACTTATACTAGAATAAAGCAGGAGAAACAAGGAAAATACAAATTTATTTTTGCAATAAGTGATTTTATCCTCGTTTAATCATTACTTAGTACAATAATGTGGTTAGCATGTGCTATGCTCTTGCTTTTTTCTTTATTTTTTTTTTGCCAATGAAAGGCTTTTTGGGTGTTTGCACTAATTGAGGATGATAAAAACTGGGGATAGCATATTCATGAGGACTCTAGGAAATGTTAACCCTTGGTTATCCTCAATTTAATCAAACTGTCAGAAATTGATGATTCTACATAAAATATGTTGCTTGCCACTTATTCTAGGGATAAGATGGGATAAATTTTTGTCCCACCTGTTATCCACTTCATAAACTAGGGCACATGGATATGATGGCTTGATATCATCTTTTCATCTAATAATTATGTAGAATTTGATAGGCGAGCCCATTCAAAATGGAGATATTGATATTACTAGATTTGTTGCTTGGTAGATTTTTTTTTATTAGTGAGGAATAGAGAAAGTCCACTTAGCCATGTTGGTAGCCAAAGTTGTGCTCCAACACAAATTCTTTGGTGATGGGCAGCCTTGCCACATATAAGTCTATTTTCTTAGAAAAATATAAAAGTCATTTTAGCTACTCCGACAGCCAAAGTCATGATTCAATCTAAAATCCTTGGTGTTGGCTCATTAATTCATTGATGCCACATATAGGCTCAAACAAATTATTGAAGGAATGTCCTTCCCATGTAAATATTCATCAACATGGATGTGAATTGTGAATAAATATCTCTATCTAGTGTTCTGAATCTATAGAACCAGCTCGACCCATGGTCATGTCAAAGATTAATTGTTCAACTACAAGTCAAATACAATTTAAATATGTCACTCTCTATGTTATCCCCTCCTCTCATTGTTACTTGATTCAGATTAATTGCCAATTTGAATCAAAAGAAGAAAAGAAATAGAAAGGAGGGAAGAAGAAAGGAAGAAGATGACCTCCATATCATTATATTACCGAACCTCCTCCTAAATTCAGCAACAATAAGAACTCCTAAATGATTATCAACCTTTATCCCAAATCCAGTAACAAGGGGCACCCTCCACGAATCTGACAATAATGGGTATTCTTCTCTAGGATAATAAAGAGCATCATTTATCGTGAGTTTGACAATGGCAAGCACCTTTGCCACAAATGAGCCACAAATGAACATCAAATTTGACAATGATGAGCACCTTTGCCACAAATTCAATTATGGTGGACTCCACCATAAATCCGACGATGACAAGCTTTAAAAGCCTAGTGACCAACAATAGGCTTGTCCTCCATGAATTTAACAAAGGACTCCTTCTCCTCTCTTCATCTTAGCTAGATCAAGCTAACTCAACTTGATAAAGCTAGCATGTTATCCTATAACTTGCAGTGGAATATGAGGACTTTTGTTCTTGATATTACCACATAAAGAAGCATGCATAATGGTCATGACGAATTATATATGCCCATGATGATGATTTGATGTTGATCATTGCATTTCTGGGAGATGTTGAGACCATGAATATACATGATCATGTGAGAAATACCATCCACAATTGTTTCATTCCACATGCCTATGTTCAAAAGCTCTGCTAGGCTCTAAGTCTCCAAGAATCACAAGTAAGGGGATGTATTATTGGACAGACTTCAGTCATAATGTTTCCTCCTCTCTCTTCTTGTTGGAGAAGGAACATCCTTATCTGGCCATCTTTTTACACATCTCTTTATGGAGTTGGGACATGAGATGCACATGACCAGGGACACCTCCCTCTTTATAGAGAATGGTGCCCCTTTTTTTCAGTCCTACTAGAATTTCACCAAAGAAAGATAAGGGAGAGGAGGTGGCATCTTTCTTTCTTGATTGCCTCCTCCCTCTAGAGTCTAGTTTGGACTTTGAGTCCCAAAAAGGCAGGAGAGAGGCACCGGCCACTTTCGAATAGCCACCCCTTTTCTCTAGAAAAGTGCCTCTAGTGGTACTTCTTTAGGCATGGATGCTGGCCTAGGTTGGCCAACTGCCACTTGGATCCCACCCAAGTAGTAGTGGTCAACATAAATCATGTCTTACTTGACCTAATCTTGCCTAATTCTTGTATTCAGGCTAATTTCTTGGCCCAGTCTCTTCTCCAATCAAATCTAAATATTTCTTAATCCAATTAGTAAGAGAATCCTCAACTAGAATTCTATTCTAGTTGATATGAAGATAGATGGTACATACTAGATGCATTACTAGAATATGTCAACTTAGACCTTGCTCACCAAATATGCATTCCTTTAGATCATACATTAATTATATGGTTCAGCATGGGGATATGAAACCTATATCGGATTGCTAATCTTTGAGTGAGCTGGATGAAACTAATTTATTTTGATATTCATGTACAAGCTATATCTTGCAATTCTATCTCTTATCATTTTAATATCTTCATATGATCATTAAGTATAACACCATCAGACCCTCAGTCATACGATATCATGGTCCATTAGAATCCTAGATCATGTCAGACTTTTCTTTTTGAAAACTACTAGCATGAAACTTTTTTTTGAAAATAAATAATTATTAATCATAATAGTTTATAAAATAATTGTTTTCAAAATCCTTTCAAGCAACTATCTAGGTCCTAGGACTTATATGCATGATTATGTTTCTGTTCTAATATGGACACTGCATCATTATGATGGTTTCGATGTTGGACAGCTTGATATGCAACTGTGTATAAATTTAATAAACTATTGTGCTCCCTATCAAGAATAAAGTCCAGGTATCATGGTCAGTACATGAGTTTGACTCTTGAATTTATTGAACTCTAGGATGTAGTAAGATGTTTCGCTCTTCAGATCAAAGGACCGCTCCCAAGCTTGTGCACCTAGTGCACACCTCTACCCCTAATAGTATTTTATGAGGTGGATTGTCAATGTTGACCATTCAAGCATGATGGCATATATACTCAGATGTCAATACAGGATCTAATCTTTATGAAAGAGAAACTTCATGATGTCATTGTCTATCTCGATAGCCTTATAAGTGCAATGCCCAACCTCAACAGAACTGTGAGCAAATTCCAAGTTTCAAGATCTATGCAATCCTTTCTGTGGAAAATACTTTGGTTGCTTAGATAAACTCCTGCAATACTCATGGACTTTTTTGCTGGTTCTATGTGATCATGTCCAAAGAAAAATCTATGCGTTAATGTATAAATGTTTACAATTATATATAAATAACTTTTTAAGGCATATACACAACTCTAACAATAACAAGTTCAAGTGGATTGTTGAAAATAACACCTTTATATGTGAATTACCTAGTCTGTAGATAACCACCATTCCTTAACAAACTCCTATCAACATCCATTGACTATAGGAAGTGGCATCTATTGACCTCCTTGAAGGAGACAAACAATGGAGAATAGACCTCATCTATCAAGCTTTCACATAAAAAAATACTTAGTATTGGACCTAAGCATTTATTAATTTGGGTGCAAATTGAGTAAGTTAAGCCTACTAGGCTACTTAGGCTCTCATGGGATAATCAAGCTCGTGCTAAACCTACAAATGAAAAAAAAAGCAACAACAATAGTAATAAGACTGCAAATCCTCTACAAATTAATTCCAGGAGCTTTATGCAGTCTTTACCCTTTAGCAAATAAAAGACATTCATATGGTTTGCAACAACACATAGCTCATGTGGAAGTTTAGAGACATATCTCAATGCCTCTTTATTGCCCTGCAACTCTAAGCCATTATCAAAGAGAAAAGTTAAGAAATTCCTAATCCTCTTTCTCCATCATGTCATTTCTCATCGGAGCTAACCATAGAAATTTGCTAAAGTTTTGGTAAGATTGTCGCTGACATATCTACTTAAGTTTTCCATCTCAAACTTTCTCTGATAGCATATGGTTACTATACTCTTGAGGGGCGACATGAAAGCATCAAGGAGTCAAGATCACCCCAATAATATCTTATCTAACCTTTCAAATATTTTTGAGAGGCTAGATTACTTTTGAGAATAGTATTTGATTAACAAGTATTATTGATTTACCTTTCAGTATAAAAATCCAAATTGCTTTTCATGATCTACAATATTTTATTTTAGATTCTGTTTTTAGGTCAAATTCATCATTTGGAACCTTTTAATTGTCTTGAATAATTTTTTTAACAATTTTTATAAATATCCTTGTATTTCATTTATGCTATCTTTTCCAGAACATCCACTGGACCATTGAAGTCCATCTAAGGCTCTAAACCCTAACATCCTCAAAAACTTCTCTGGGCTGGGCTGGCTTTCTCAGGTTCAACTAGTTAGCAGGGCGACGGGAAAGGGGGAGAGGGTTTTGGCAGCGAGCGCGAGAGAAGGGAAGGGGGAAGATGGCGAGCGAAGAGGAGAGCACGGTGAAGGAGCCTCTTGATCTCATAAGGCTCAGCCTGGATGAGCGCATCTATGTGAAGCTCCGCTCCGACCGAGAGCTCCGAGGAAAACTCCACGTAATCCCTCCATCATCCTTCTCTCTTCTTCTTCCCCAACTTAATTTCGCTGTTCTGCTCTCTGCGCACTGAAAAAATTGGTTCTTGTGTATGTTTGATTGAATTTTAGCGTGATTTGATTTGTAATCTGTGCCGTTTCTTGATGATTGTTTTTGCAACTGGTTAGGGCTTCGTATCGGTGGATAGATCCTTCCATCTTGATGATTGTTTTTGTTCTTTATTCGATGATTGGCTGTAGACAAGGGTGTTTTATGTTTTGAACCTACTAGCTGAATTATTTGGTATCAATTGTATCTCTTCAATGTTCCTCTCCTCTGATTACAAGCAAGATTTTATAATAATTTGAAAGTAGATTTATAGAGCTCGAATTCAAGGCTTGCTATGAGCCCTGCATGCAAGTCTTGAACAGATTCTTAATACACTCCCAAATCTCTTGAGAATCTCCTTGCAGCGAGCGCTGTTTTCTCTTTCGACCCTTAGGATCTTCCAGTAGAAAGTCTTATGATTAGGGTTTGGCTGGATTAGATTTATATAACTTGTATCTCGGACACAGTGGAATTATGGTAGAGAACTAGACACAGAAGTTACTACTTGTGATCACAAACTTGAGACAGCTATAACAGTAATTCTTATTTTATGTTAAAAAAAGAAAAAAGAAAGGAAGAAGGTGAAAGAAAACAAAATTATGAAGGACATGTGGAGACCGTGTTGCATGGGCATGGACACATGAATTGGATAGGTTACCTATCAAAGCTTCTGACTTGGAAATACGGAAAAGAAGAAATGGAAAGATAGGAAAAAATAGTTTTAGCTAATAATTATATAACTTTATTTTTTAAAATATATTGTGTGAATATGTTAACATCTGAATTTCCCTGGTCACCTTGAAAGGACATAAGAAAAATGGCACATTGTAAGTCATTTTAATACCTACATTGGATAATCTTTAAAAAGAAAGAAACTGTATTTCTGAAGTCATATGGCGAGTTGACCTAATTGTTGGAAAACCTCAGCTCTGCACCCATCTATAGAAACTGTTTCAAAAGAATTAAGTATTCAGGTGCCCGAAGTGTATTGGACTTCGATACATATTTGACACCGATTCTTGAAGCTGGATGGAAGTGTTCAAGTGACACAGAATGGAGGAGATAGGACTGCTAGGAAATCTGGATATTTAATTTAATGATACGTTTCACAAGAGAAGTAAGCTTCTTAAATAATGCATTTAAAGTCTAAACCAATTAAATTTTTTATTCTCATGGCTTCAAGGTTTCCTTTGCCAAGCTAAAGAAGCAAATTGGTTTTTTCACCTTAGATCCTTAAATAGGACACTAAAATACACTAGTTATTGTACTGTTTCATACGAGCAATCTGAAGCTGAGGAGCTCTTGCTAAACTAAAGAACTATTTACAATCCCAAGGTTGTCATCATTAAACTTGGTTTGGAAACAAGCTCAGAAAATTTTGTTAGTTCAATGTCTAATAGTGTGAAGGCTTCTTTGGATATTCAAGCTATTGTTTCCTAAGTATGGTGTTATCTGCTTCCTATGATGGCATTAGAGTTATCCATTTGGATGAGAGGGATGAGTTGCAGACCTTGCTATAGTAATACTTCCATTCACTTCTACTAGCAATATTCTTTGCTTTCCGATCTAGCAGACTTTGGAAAAAGTGTAGCAGGACTACTGTTTAAATAAATAGTGCTTGCTATTCATGAATTTGAAATTTCATGAGTTACCCGGGATCTGATATTCATATATGATTGAAGTTTTAGAGCAAGTTTTCTAAGTATCATTAGTCATACTTGAACATAACAGTACATTGCTTAAATGACATGTTATTCCATTTTTCCCTTTTCATCTTGATGTTAAAACCCAGATGCTGGGTACCGAAAATATGCAAAAAAACACCCCATTCTGCTGTACTTACAGAAATTGCTATTTAATTTACTTGTAATAGCCCTTTCTCGCATAAGAAATCATGTTTCAATGCCATTGCAGAAAGAAGAGGGGAGGGGGGGGGGGGGGAGGACACTGTACTCAGGCATTTTATTTTTTTGTTTGACAAAAAATACTTTTTAAACTTGATTTGAAACTGATGTGCTGTATGTCAGCAATTTGAAGTCCAGCAGCTTGTTTCTCATTCTAGGGTCTGAGATTTTCAAAGCAAAATCCTGAGAATTGTCTTGTGTTGATATTCCCTTGACCTTTTTTATTTGGTATTATTATCCTACTTGCATGTTTTAATATTGGCTGCACCAAGCTTACTTGTGGACATGTGTTCTTAATCTTCTAGAAGGATATTCAGATGTTTGTGCTTTTGACTTCTATTATTTAGGTGATATATGGAACAAATGTTCCTGTAGCATTTTTCTTTGTATCTAATTTTCTACCTTCTTCTGACTTTACAATGTTTACATCTGGATTTTGGTAATATTTAAAAAGGCAGCAGTCAGTGGAAGGGTAGCAGGGGGCTGCCTAGCTGCTAGATGAGCACTCACAGTTCAAGGAGATCCAAAAGTTCAAAAATTAATAAATATAATCAGAAATGTCGGAGAAATACTTAAATTAAAAAAATAAAATATGGTATATCAGTTAATATTTAAAAAAAACCAATGGAAAGCTCATTCTTGGCAACACTCAGTGATAATTCATAAATCATTTTTGTTAACCATGCTCAAGCCTGATGAACGCCTGGGCTGTCCTGTCTTGGGGGCCGATGCAGCTCTTTCAATATATTGTATTATGGTGTGATTAATGCAGGCCTTGAGTTTTTTTCTTTTATAAAGAAGTAACTTTTTCCCTTTTACTTCAGGCTTATGATCAGCATCTAAATATGATACTTGGAGATGTGGAAGAGATAATCACTACTGTAGAAATTGATGATGAAACTTACGAAGAGATTGTTCGGGTAAGCAATTTCTACTATGAAAGTTTCTCCCCTTGTTTTGCTCTATTGAAAATTAAGAAGCTGACTGTTGTCATATCTGTCAACTCATCACTGATATTAGGGTCATCGCGATAGAAGCGATTATCAGTGTTAACTTTATGAACATATTCCTGGTATATAGATGCTTCAGATATAGCATTTATTTTCAGATGAAGTATCCATGTTAAATTTGCTAGATGAAATATTGTTAGAGAGATATTTACTATTAATTAGTTTTAGATATATACAATTTCCTAAAAGATGGTCCAACCTTTGCCAAGTCAAGTGTGTTGGTGCATAAAACTCTCAGTGCAAGTGAGGATTCTAGGTATTCTCATTTAAAATCTTGTGAGCATTTGAAAAGAGAGTGTACCAAGGCACCCTTGAACCATTAGCTCTTCGAGTTCCTATTTGTTTGGCATATCTTCGAATATCTAGTTGAATTGAAGAATTAATTCTTTTTCCTAATTTGCCAAAGATCTCTTTCAAATTTTTATTCTACATATCGTATATGCCATATATCAAGCACGATGAAAGAGGGTCTGTTTGTAGCAAATTCATTTCACAAGATTTGATTCCCTAAGACATGCTAACTGAAAAATGACAATCTTATGAAAATTGTACTGATAAATCAGATATAATTGCAGCTGACTGAAGTAGTTGAAACAAGGTTTGATGGTTATGATATATGGTATAACTAGATATATTTGATTGCACTATCAGATTGCATATTAACCATCAAAACGTACGAGTTATGAAAATTATTATGAGAATTGGTAATGGACTTAGATTGAAATAATAAATGAGAATTACATAAAACTAATTAAGACTCATGCAAGGAAGACCAACCATTGGGCAGTCAATCAGAAAATATTAGAATGAATCGGAAGAACTGGCATGATAATATTTTGAAGAAGCTTATTTGATGGATGATAATAAAGAGAGGCTTATGAGATGGGTTTGTAGGCAATGTCACTATCAACAAAAATATCTCTGGCATTTTAATTATGCAAATAATAGAAGGAGAGCCTAGGAAATGATCAATTGCAACAGGCCTTCCACAAGGGCATTTTATAAACCCTAATATTTATAGTTAGATTCAATGAACTACCTATTAATATATATGAGAAAACCCATGGCACATGTTATTTGTGGATGATATATTGTTGCTTGATAAGAAAAGAAAATTATAAATAATATAAACTTGGAAGCTCTAGCTAGATTAAGATATATGCCTTGAAAACTCCCTTGAAACTTTGCCTGCTTCCTAACATAAAGTGTTTGTCAATTATTAGCTGTGCTGCACCTGCACCCGTACCTGCTCCTGATTCTAGCAACCATGGAGTAAGGACCAAAGATGTAACTTTTGCAGCCCTCAGTCTATTTTCCTATAGGATGTGGAAATAGATGACATTACCCATAGGGCAGTGCCCCCCCCTCTCTCTCTCTGTGTGCGTGCGTGCGTGCATGTGTGTTGTGCGTGTGCATGTGGGTTGTGCGTGTTTCTCGCACTCACATGTGTGCATGCACGCACGCACACATGCGCACGTGGACCCACACCCACCTACCTTGTATCTGCCACCTTTGCTTCACAGGGAGGGGCTGCTACAATGGGCAAGTGGAGGTGGTGAAGGAAAAAAAGAGACAGAGGGAAGGCAGTTGTGGGAATAGGTTTTAACTTGTGGTGGAGGGGACCAGGGAGGAAGTGACTGGCATAGTGGTTGGTGGTGAGGCTGAGACTTGCTGCCAAGATTTTTTTCTTAAATAGTTATGGTGGGAGGGATGGACGGGCAGATGGTTTGAATGGTGGGTTGTTCCTTAGAACAATGTTCATTAAGAAATCCTTCAAAATTTGTGCCGGCTGGTTGTACCAGTAAAATTGCAGGTCTAATTCTATTGATAGGTTGCTGGAGGCGACCTTTAACTATGGTGGCAATCATCCTTCACAAATTTGCATGACTAGATAGAGATGATGCTTTGAGTATGTCGAAACCTGTTATGCTGAAGCTTGAGATAGCTTAAGAGTTAGCAACAATTGGCTGATACACTTGTTTCACTCTTGAATTGCTGTGTCTGTGGATCTGTCTTCATGTCATCCTTACATTTTCTGTCATCCTTACATATTCTGACTTCTTTTTTACCTTTCTTTCCCAGACTACTAGACGCACTGTTCCATTTCTTTTCGTCAGAGGAGATGGAGTAATCCTGGTTTCTCCTCCTCTGAGAACAGCATGAGAGCCTGGTGACGCATTTGGCCACTTATCAGTGCTGAAATGGAATTGGATAGCTTCTCATCTCCTCCAATGTACTGTCATCTTCCTCCCAAATGCAGCCCAAGCAATCCTCCAGTTGTAGCTGACTTAATGGCTTTTTATTTGTGTTCATGCTATGCAAGAATATGTTACACACTCCGAAAGGTTGTAATCTGATTGCTATTTGAACCAAGCTGTGTTGAAATCAACCTAGATTTCTTTATTGATTAGGTTTCTGGGTTCATCATAGACTGGCTAATTTAATTGTCTGGATCCAACTTCTGTAAACATGGGAACATGTCATATCAGTGGTTGAACTTTCAACTTCCAAGTATTTAATGAGGTAAGTTCATTTGTTGGATGATTTGGATGAGGCACTCTTGTTGGAAACAATGTGACTGCATGCAACCTCCTGATGTTACTTTTTGACTCAATTACAATGTTATAATTGGCCATACATGTCAGGTTGCACTTTTCAGGCCTTGGGGAAGTATAGAAGTGTCGTAAGGGCAATGGCAGAGTCACATCTCGATGTCAATTAAAGTTATCTATTTTCCATTCCATCTAAAATTCTGGTATGCTTTATTGATGTTTTCTGTGAAATGCTTTTCTGGAGTTATTACTCTATTAGTGATGACAATGTTGTGTGCCTGTCTTGGGAGGGCTGTGCCATTAATTTGTTTAGCGCTTGAATAAATCCTGTCTGTCTGAAAGTTTGTATTAAGCGGGAGACAGCTTTGTGCTGCTGCTTTTGCTGCTTTCTGGTGCTTTATAATGTTAGTCATGGTTTGAATGTTTGATAGAGGTTTATTATAGCATGTGTCTCCTTTCTATTAGATACCTGCCATTACTTAGGCAGGAGAAAATGGAATGCATATAATGATCGAGTGTTCTTTCATTGGTCATCTTTGAGACTTGATGAACATTAGGGGGATCTGTACCATATATTTGCATGCATATGTGGGTCAATAAATTGACTGGATCAAATTAATCATACGATTAGTGCACCTAACAAATAGATTGGATAGCATCGTGGTTCAATAAGATTTTTGGGCAGGAACGGTCTACTTACTGCAAGTTTGAAGATATAATATGTTAGAGACAACAAAGTGGGTAAGTGGGAGAATAACTGGCCAGTGCTTATAACCGCATGAGAAGATAGAGAAGTACAAAAGAAAATTTATAACAAGAGTGAAAAAATTCCTTTTCTAGATCAATAAAATTACTTTTATATTATCGTCTTTATCTTATTTTAGTTTTTTATAGTAGATTTAGATCTTAAATTTTTTTGAAGATAACTAAACCTGATCTTATCTTCTTCAAGTACTAGTCGTAGGCTGGTAGTACGCTATGCAAATCTTCTTGCTCTGCTATCTGTTTGGTATCCTGGTTTCGGTCCGAAAACAAGAAGAATAGAGCTTTGGACTACCCTGATAAATATATATCCTTTTTATTAGATATACACCTGTTGTTACGTGGGCAGGAATGGATGCATATCATGACTGAGTGGTTTTTTATCGGTTCTCACTGAACTTGGGTGAGGATGGAGAGGGCCTTCGGCTCCTCTGATGAGTAGTATTGGAATAAAATGTTATAACTAGATGAAACTGTTCTTTCATGGTTTTATAATACTCTGTTGCATACGAATAAATTTTCAGAAATGGTGAATCATTTTTCTCCACAATTGCATGAACAGCATTTCTCAAAATATAGTTGCCCCAAACGAGAGGAAAATATTGTTATCTCCAAGATGCGCACACAAAAAAAACCTGCTTAAAGTTATATGGCTAGAAATTAAAGAGAATTTGAGTTAGATTTGATTCTCCACTCTTTCCAACCGATCATGGATAATCTTTAACAAAAGTGGCGAGCAAAAAGTTTAAAGCATAAATTCCTGACCTTATAATGTGAGAATATTTTTGTTGAAAACAACACCTTGATGATGCCAAAAATATCCAAAGAACAACTCAAGGGAATAATTTCTTAGAAATCTTATCTTACCGTGTAAGGAAATTCAACCAAGACCACCATGTAAAGTGTAATATTTGCATGAATACTCTCTTAAATATTAAATTTTGCATGAATATCCTTCCAAAATTGATATTTGCATATATACTCTTATTAAACACTTATTTTGCTATTCTACTCTTTTTTTTATTCTTGTTTTTGCATATGTATCCACACCATCTAACACAGTTAAAAAATTAATGATTTCAAATTAAAATGATTAAAATATTCTTAATGGGTAGATGTGAAAAAAATAAAAAAAATTATAAAATGATCACAATAGAGGACAAAAAAGTAATTTTAAAATTTTATTTTATTTTTAATTAAAATAAATATAGTTTTTATTAACAATGTTAGAAGAGAGGTATTTGTGCAAAAACAGTATTTTATGAGGATAGAAAAATAAATATAAATTTTAAAAGGATATTTATGTAAATTTAAATTTTTAGGAGAATATTTATGTAATTTTTTTATTAGTTTCTTTTCATTATAAATAAACTACTACCCGGGAAAAAAAAAAAACGTGAAGTCGAAAAATGGGAAAAAAGTTGTTCCACGTAGATTCTCGAGCTAGCCCCGTATCCAGACCGTCCATCACATGCAAACACCAGTGAGGAAAGGACCAGCGAGGTAAGAAGGTACACCGAATACAAATATATCGCATTTACCTCCGCCATCCCAAAGCTCACCCACCTCCGCTTCTTCCCGGTGCCCGAGATCGCAGGAGACAGAGGAAGAGATGGGGGTGGCCAAAGAAGACGTCGAATCCGCGCTCACTTCGGCTCTTAAGCCCTCTCATCTTGTAAGCAATCTCTTCCGGAAAAAACTCCTCTCTTCCTTCTCCTCCACTTCCCGGAAAACGAAATCCAAAACAACCCTAACGCCATCTTTTATCTACTTTTCTTTTTTTCCCACAGGAAGTGATCGATACATCCGGAGGGTAACACCTATCTCTTCTTTCTCCTGAATCTTATAAAAAAAGTAGTTATCTGATTTTATTTCGTTTTTTGTTTTGATTTTGTTGTTTATTTTGATGCAATTTTGACAATGGAAAGATGTGGGGCACGGTTTGAGATCGAGATAGTATCGGAGCAGTTCGAGGGGAAGAGGCTGCTGGAGAGGCACCGCCTAGTGAACGGTGCGCTGGCGGAGCAGATGAATCACATCCACGCCCTCTCCATCAAGAAGGCCCTCACCCCTTCTCAGTGGAATCCCCCGCAGTAGCGCCACCACCATCATCCAACCATCTATTTGTGAGTCTTAATATGTTCTCCACACAATAATACATACCTTGAAACAATTGCATGTCGTGGTTGTGCCGACATTGAGATGTTCTTATATGATTTCTAGATGCAAAGATTCTGTATCGTTATTGTGTTCCCTATGCAATCGATGATTTTTGAGTTGTGTTTGCTTTTTGATATCCATCTGGATGGTTGATTACAAGATATTGAATTAGCAATTATGTGAGGAAACTAACCCTGTGTGCGGAGAGGCTGTTTCCATGTTTCGAACCATGGCACCTAAATTATAGTAGAGGAACCTTATGGTTGAGCCGAGGCCCGCCCTTAGTTATACGAGGAAACTACATATGATTAAACTGTCCATGATTTTTGGGTTTGGGAGAGACACAATGCAACAATATAATTGAAATGGAGACTTTACCGGGACTAATTAGTAAAAGACCTAAATCCGGAAGTGATCTTAAAACCAACTGCGTTCTGGAAAAAGATCGCAATATCATATTCATCTAGAAGAAAAACAGAAATTGTGTTTTCATTATGGTCTGACGGAGCGACAATTAGTGAGATATGTACGTATCGCTGGAAAAGCCAAAGGGTCAACGGGATTGAGATATTGTGGATTTTTTGCATAAGGATTTAGGCTGTTCGGTTCTAGGTTTACTGGCAGATGTTATGGAAAGCCAGATTTGTTTATAAAAACAAAAATCTGGGGCTTCATATTTTTATTCTTGTGAATGCGAGGAGTTTTGAGGCTTAGGATATGATTGAGGAAGGTGGTCAGTTAATGGTTTGAATTGTCTCTAGAGCTGATGGCAAGACTAGCCACAAGCAAAACATGCTTCACTCGTATGCAAGAGGGGTTTTAGGAATAACTACATTACAATGCTGATAGGTGTTAAAATTGGTGAGGCATATCCAGAGTAGGATGGTTTGAAAAGTTGATTTTAAGTTAAGAAAAGCATGAATTTCTTTGTTTAGATAATGTTGGTTTGGTAGTTTGACCTTAATGACGATTTTGATGGTGTAGTAGTTGTGAATCTTGTCAATAGTGTTCAAGTTGATTTTTTTTTCCTTTTTTTTGGCATCATGACTTTGATAACTATGGGTAAGTGCCTCCATCTTATTGCCAAGAAATTTTATTTTATTTTATTTTTGGGTGGCTGAGTTCAAAATACAAAGAAAACTTTGAGTTCCTATTACTAAGGCAAATGGAAAAGCCTTTACAGTTCTATTCTGAGGTTCCAACATTTGTTGAGCATTAGCAGTGTTGGTAGTTATGTTGGAGTGCTTCTCCAGTAATCTTATGGATTTTTGCTGAGTAGACAAGAAGTCACATTCAAAGCATACTCCAGGAAGTGTTGAATGAATGGCATCAATGTGTGGGAGAGGTAGGAGAATCATAGAGATAAATCAAATCCAGTTGAGTTGTTATGGGAACAATCAAGGACATTGTCTTATGATTTTTTCTGTCTTCTGGCAGAAGAGTTCCATTAGTGTGCATTAAATTGCGAGTAAACCCTACTGATTAGAAATTTAAGAGACAAAGTTCGTAATTGCTCCAGGAGCCTTACCCAGCTTGTGTGGTCAGGGTAATTTGAGTCGTTATTGTCATGGCAGTATTATTGGCCTCGGTGCACCAATTAAACATGAAAGCTAGCACATGACATGAGTACATCATCATAGTGAGGTGATAGGAGAAGTTGATTCGAGGAATGTCATTGTTTGAGCTGACAAGAAATGGACTTTTGGGTACTTTCATCATAGTTTAACCACACTAGATGTTGCAAGAGGTGGACTAGAAGTTGATCTTTGAAGCCAATCTCTTATTTACCTCTTGCCAACCTTTATATTGCTGAAGACATCATTCTTGTAAACTGGTCATAACATGGTAATCATGACCATGATTAATGCATCATTAGTCCTTGGGTTTTTAGTATGTTGAAATCTTGTACTTCTCGTACTTCCCCCACCTTCTGATATATTAAGAAAATATTAGTCAGCATGTGCTTGTGATTCAACTTTTATTAATCAAGTGGCCCAATTATCCTTACGTGATGTGAGCATGGTGCAGACTACTAAACTAGGTGATTCATCTGTTACAGCTTTTACACCTGTTGAATGATAACAAAACACCAGTTATTACTAAGAATATAAGTCCATTAACTGAGCAGTGCAGTCTTTTTTTCATTATTGGTCATCGGCTATGCAGAGCCCTTCACAGCCATCATATTGGGCAAGTTGGGCACCTTGCAAGATTTGTTGATGATTGATAATATAGGCATGATGGATGGTCGATTTACTGCTGACCCCTAAAGTAATAAATCCTTTAGGCCTCGTTTCTTTTCCAAACAAATAGTTAGAAAAAGCAAATGAAGAATAATTTATATGAAGAAAACAAAAGAAAGAAAAATGAAAACCTTTTCGGCTGATACTATAATTTTTTTTTTTAAATCTTCTGCTGATCTTCTGTTCCTTCTATTTTCATTTTCTATGCAATCAAACGGCGCCCTTAAGTTTCTTCGATGTCGAACATCCAAAGGAGATTTCCCCTGACTCACTTAAGATTATATTCATAATTCTAGAACCATAACATAGCCCCAGCCTTATTCCAGTTCAGCTCAGTGCTGTGATGGCTGATGCTGTTGTACAGGTTGTGCTACAGTTTGGTGTATCGTTTTTTGATCCCTAATTTTGGTGGTTGTGATGATATTAAATGCCTGAGTCTTGGTATTTAGGTTTGCTGCATTGTGCAAACCATCATTCCATTTGTGCATGGCTGCAAGCCATTTTTGAACTTTGAGGTTGATGCTTGGCTCTGGGAGCAGATCATACACAGAACTCAAAATACTGGCTTGTATTACAGCCCGGCCTGAACACAGTGGACTGAGTTGCCATTGGACAACAGTTTATAAGCATTTGTCCTTATTTTAATTCTTTTGCACAAGTAAATTTCCAAGTTCCAAGGCGTTTATTGCCATTAACCAAATAAAAGAAGGGTAAGAGCTCGGACCTGAAGCGCACTTGGCCGGGAGAGCATGTTTATGGATACGCAATTTATATGACACATTTGCGTGCAATTTGTGGGTGCGTGATGGCAGTTGGTTCTCATTGCCAGTGGCGCAACCTGAGAACTTTCAGCATCCTCTTTATCACCAGATGGCTGCATGTTATATCACTCCAAGCAAGATTGTTAGAGCAAAAGCAGCAGCAGTTTCTATGAAAGCAACAAGTAAGTAGTGATTAAGTCATTAGGGATCTAAGATTATACAAATGTTATACACACACACACATATACATATATATGTATGTATATATGTATATATATATGTATATGTGTACAGACACCATTCTGGGCGCTATATATGAATATACACTATAATAGGAAATATTTAGGATATTTTGTTTTATGTCGGAAGGGGCACGATAGTGATATATGTTGAAGCCTTAGATTGTATTCGGTCCAGTTATAAGTAGAGGGATATCCTCCAAATAGAGTATCTTGCCAAAAGGATTAAAAAACAGGCCTATTTTGATAAGTACAAAATGTAAGAGAGAGAAGGGATAATTCTATTCTACCATTTTGGTGGAATAGAGTTATCCAGCAAAAGGAAAATTTATCCTTCTAATTGCTGTTTTGCCCTTAACCACTCTTTAAATATACCAAAAAGCTTGAGCAATTTTGTTATTGTGATAAAATCTAATCACTTTGAAAATAAATGCACTCATTGATTTTGGATTATCACTCCAATTAAATAGTAAAAGATATCTTATCATGTGAAATAGCCTATCCTTTCATAGTACAAAAGATATCTCTCCAAAACTTATCTTTGCCTTCAATGAAGATGCAAACCATGCATCCTACTAATCTAACCTTCATCGACCTAATATGAATGTACACATGAATCCAGGAATTATTCAGTTATTGGTACCTTCTCTTGGAGGGTTATGGATGGAGCAACCATATGTGCCATCATCCATGGTTCAACATACTCTCCAAATAGAACCAACCAAACCAATCAAATAAATAGTGAATAAAATTATTCTTTTTACAAAAAGCAGTAAATACGATTGCTCGCGACAAATCTCACCAAAACCTAGTGCTATCAAATTTGCTGCTGTTCTAAAGTAATCATTATGGGAATAAAGTTGGAATTAATGATAGTTTTCAGCTCTATCTTTTATGATACATGAGGATTATAGGTAATTTGGCCTAAACCCTCCAATCCCACTGAAAGCAAACTTTCAATCCCAAGTACATGATGTAACTTGAGACTTTATTAGCTGGTTAACTGGCACCTTTATAATGATTCCCATGTGAAGCAAGGTGTCTCCTGTAAGATCAAACCTGCTTAATGATAAGCTGGCTTAATTACATCCGTTCCTACTGATCAACACAATGCAGAAATACCCTGTACATGCAATCTATCAAATAGATCTTCAAATACCCCTCAATCCACATTCATATGTAATATATATTGTGTAATGTATGGATTGAACATGCTCCACAAACAGCTAATGCTTCTCAAATTCAAAGGTCAACAAAATTAAAAACTAGTTTGGTTTTAACTGAATCTTTACTGAAGATGATAGTTTGGTGTTAAAACTAAAAAATTCCTAAGAAAAGGATGAGATAACCTAAACTCATTCCAAGTACAGTCGGTACATTATACTGGCTACCATACATGTAACATCTTAAGAGGACGACACATGATCTATTATGATTAGAAAATGACAAATAATTCTAACTATATATCAGAAGTTCAGAACTGATATCTGTCAAGAAGTTAGTCCTTACCTTAAGTTGATCAACCAGAAGCCATGTCCAGCCCCCTTAAATCATAACAGAAGCAGTTAAGAAAAATAAATTAAAAAAATATCACTCTTCCAGAGAATATAAAATGTTACTCTCCTAGCCTTACTAGAAGTACCAGAATAACAAGAGCCATAACATAAACCTTAACCAACAAAATCAGCAGGAAAAAAAAAACTGCATCCAGGTGACAAAAACCTCAAGAAACTCCTACAGAACCAAGAAGGAATTAATGCATCTCTCTCACCCATCAAGCTTTGTCCCACTTCAGAACCTTAGCTTTCTCCCATGTGAAATCAGGATCATCACGGCCGAAATGCCCATAAGCTGCAGTCTTTTGGTACCTGAAGTTTCCTCCCCTCTTCAAATCCAGGTTGACAGCAATCATACCTGGTCTGAAATCAAACTTCTCCTTGACCAAAGTCAGTATCTGCTTATCAGGTATCTTCCCTGTCTTATATGTATCCACAAACACTGAGAGTGGCTCTGGCACACCAATTGCATAAGAAATCTGGACAAGGCACCTCCTTGCAAGCCCTGAAGCTACCACACTCTTGGCTGCCTGCCTTGCAATATATGCACCACTGCGGTCCACCTTAGTTGGGTCCTTCCCAGAGAATGCACCACCACCATGGGCTCCCCAGCCACCATATGTGTCGATGATGATCTTCCGGCCGGTCAGCCCGGCATCGCCGTGAGGCCCGCCGATCACGAAGCGGCCTGATGGGTTCAAGTGGAAGATGGTCCTATCATCAAGGTACTTCGAAGGGATGACTGGTTTGATTACATGCTCCTTCAGGTCCTTTGCTATCTGTTCATTGGTGACAGACTCATCATGCTGGGTTGAGATGAGCACAGTGTGGACTCGGATGGGGACCATGACTCCACCTTCATTTTGATACTCCACAGTCACCTGAGTCTTGCCATCAGGCCTCACCCATGGGCACGTCCCGTTCTTGCGGACCTCCGTAAGCCTGGCGCCGAGCTTGGTTGCGAGGACATGGGTCAGCGGCATCAGCTCCGGGGTCTCGTCCGTGGCGTAGCCAAACATGTGGCCTTGGTCCCCAGCACCAATCTCCTCGGGCTTCTTTGTGAGGTGACCATGGACTCCTTGGGCAATGTCGGGGCTCTGCTCCTCGATGTTGACAAGAACATTGCAGCGGTCGGCGTCGAGGCCAACGTCTGCAGAGACGAACCCAATGCGTCGACAGGTGTCACGGACGATCTTTTCATAGTCAACCTTGGCCTTGGTGGTGATCTCACCAAACACCATGACCATATTGGTCTTGGTGCAAGTCTCGCAAGCTACCTTGCTCTCAGGATCCTGCTCTAAGCATGCGTCGAGTATGGCATCTGAGACTTGGTCGCAGATTTTGTCAGGGTGGCCTTCATTGACTGACTCTGAAGTGAAGAGGAATGTGTCCATCTGCATGAGTTAAGATGAGGACTGGAAAAATTAATTATTCTCAAAATTAGTTGCAATGCCAATTAGTCAGGTTGGTTAAACAGTGGTGAATGAAATCCTCAGAAAGAAAAATACCAAAGTTTGATTTTCTCATGTTAGCAAGCCCATGATTTTGTGAATGTGGTTTCATGGGAGTGAAGTAAGAGTATCATGCAATCAAGACATCATATATGGAGAGCACAATGCTGCAGTATTTGTAAAACAGATAGAAGCCTGCAATCTAAAGGTGCTGCAGCTGAGACAAGAAAGATGATATGCGAGTCCAATTGTATGAAGTGTGCATGCATTCCTGGAAACTCATTACAGATGAAATATTCATCAGAACTAAGGGGTGATTCTGTTCTTGGTCTTGCAACTTAAAATGGCTGACATCGTAATGCTCAATCTAGGAAAAGCATCAAGCATGCATGACGATGATCACAGATGACATGTTCCTGAAAAAATTGAAAATAGATTTACTACTCAAAATCAGGATATCTGAGAATTCAAGTAACTAGAGTTCCTGACACCCAATGTATATATGTGCGTAAGGGTACAAGCTAAACAAATAGTGTCATTGCTGAAATGCATCCATTCTCTCAAAAGGAACAGAAAGAAGGTTGGCATCAGATCAGGATATCAGAGATCTCAAACTATTACAGCAGCATGTTTATGCACTTCTACATGTAAACCAAACTCCTCGTACAGTTGCTTAAAAGCACCCTGCCTCTAAAAAGGTTCAGAGAAAGAGTTTCCAGCTAAAACTGACAATTGCTTAAAGCATACAAGTGAGTCTTATATTTCAAAAATTGGGCGAGAGCAGAGGCTAGAGACTCGGAGAAGTTCTGATCAGGATGAATTCCTCTGGTTAAAGGTTTTCTGAATACATTAATGGATGAAAAGCAGAAAGCAAATATAGATTCTCATAACATTGTTTCATAGTTGAAGGGCTTATTGGACTCTTATTCCAAGAATGAGTTTGTTGATGGCATCAGAGACTATAGGCAGATTAGATGAAACGGGGGATGCATATAAATACCCTTATGGTCCACCTTGGCCTTGCAGTCCAAAAAGAAGTGCAACTCTTTTTGCCTCAATCGGTTTGCCTTTATAAGCGAAAGATTAGCTTCTACTAAGCCCCACCAAGGGTGAAAGGTTATTTAGCTTCAATGCTTCTGGTGGCACATGACCTAGAGACTAGAAGAAAAAAGCAAAATTAGGAGATCCATAGATTTAAGGATGCAGATAGCTATTCATGGAAGTCATCTATTTGATTTCTCATAAAGATCTTGTTTTGAACATTATGTAAGTGATTAGAAATGGTCTTATAACAAGGTTTCGACAATTGATGAACTTTAAAAAGAAAAATATGTAATTTGACTATAGTGGTGGGGATGACAAAACGAACCTTGCAAATTTTTTCTTCCTTATTGTTTTACAGATATCAATCAGAAAAAGGTGTGTGCATTAGCAACTAAGCTGCGAAGAGTTTCAGCACAAATTGTGGCTTGTTTTCAAGGTTGGGCACCTAATTTCTTTTCATGATTACTTCTGCAGTGGCCACTATGTGATGCCATGCACTTGCTCTACTCTCAAACACAATGTACTGTATACAGACAACTTGCATACTTGAAAGCCATCATGACATGACCTGCTTTACCTCGCCTAAATGAAGTAATTCTACTACAACTGGGGAAACATTTATTCTCCGACAAACTAAAGATGCCTGCTAGGAGAATATTGTTTAAAGCGCCTGCAGTACCACGAGCAGAGTTGCTGCTCTTTTTTTTTTTTTTGGTGGAAAAGTACGATGGCGGTGCCCCCATCCCGGGTCAAATTCAGAGCATCTCTGTCCAAATAATTGGATAAACAAGCAAATTGAACCAATCGTACATCATTTTGTTAGAATAAAACGGGTATCTAATGCCCATATAAAGTACTAAACTGCACATCCAAAGCATAAAGTGCACTCTTTTCTTCTAAATAATTCTATACATATCCATCCATATGTGAAATATATATATACACATAAGTATATGCAATGGAAAGATCAAAATATCTATGTTACCATCATATAACAAACTAGAAATATCACAAACAATAAAAAATTCATTCAGACACTGAAGTTTTAACCAAGAAAGATTGAAGAAAGAACAGAGGTGAATCCAGTGCACTGAGAACAGCTTGCAGGAAAACGAGGTGATCTAAAAAAAAAGGCCAAAAAGTTATGAAAGAAGAGATGGAGGAGAGGAATGGGAACGTAGAAATGAACGTACCTTGAGAGGAGGGAAGTGGCAGGAAGAGGAGGCGACGGAAGAGCGAAGAAAGGGATATAAGAAGGAGAAAACCCGAGGGAGCCCGTGCGACTCGTTCCCCATCTCTTACCCGAGAGATGACGAGCGGCGCAGGTGCCACGTGGAAGGGCCCTGGTTCTTCCCTGTTTTGCTGCCGTTGAATCTGGATCTAGGAAGTGAGGTGGGCGCGAATCCACGGTTGGATCATCAGCTGCTCAATTTGAGACAGTTCGGACTTTGGAGTGCTTTGAGAGCTGTGTGGTGGGTGATCCAACGGTGGCTTCACGACGGGCCTGAGCTTGGTTTTGAAGTTCGGCGGGGCAGGCCGGGCCTCAAATTTGAATGCACCCTTTAAACGGATCAGGCTTAGGTTCACATCGATTCAATCCGAGCCAGGCTTGAGCCCGGTTACGACATATAATATATTACATATTCCTTAAAACGCCAACCCTAACATTTCTTAGCCCGATTCAGTTCATTGGTTGATTAAGGAAAGGAGTAGCACTTAGGGTTGGCGCCTCTTTGTCTCAATCCCCCACCCGAGCAGGCCACTCATCCTCTCGTCTCCTCGCCTCTCGGTCTGAACCCTCCACCCCATTTGGCCTTCATTGGCTCCTTGCCTCCTCACCTCACCCATTAGTCCGACGAAAAGAGTTGAACAAGATGCTATAAATAGAGGAGGGGAAGATGAGGTTAAGGCCCATGTAGTAAGCGCAATGTGTGCATTGACACGTGATGTAAATAGAGTTAACCTTAGCATATTATTGCATTGGTAGCCCCTTGCAGCAATATAAGAGCCTGAAAACTCTACAAGTGGTCTATCGGATATGAGGTACCATTGTAGAGCTCGAATTAGGGCATTTTAAACTTTTTTGGTAAAGGCTCCTTCATAATCTCTTAGCTGAAAGGAAGCTCACTCATCATCTCCCAGTCATCGCTTGCCGTAACATGCTTTTCCCTTAATACCTCAATCTTCTCACTTGTCATCCCTTTTCTTGATCTGGCGATCAAGATTGACCTCTCTCTAGGAGACCCTCTCCAAGAGATGTGCAAGGGTGGTCGTCACCTTGCACCTAACAGTCTTAGTGGCTTATTTGGCTTGGCAGGGGATAGGTGGTCTATTGCTATAGGTTTCGCACTGCATGGTGAGGGCTTGCACATACTGCACAAGTAGGGTGAACTGCTCGATGTCAATGGCTCCCAGAGTTGATGGAGGGGCTGAGATCTCTGAGAACCATGTAGAGAGCCATCATACTTCGATCAATTGTGGTGGGTGGTTCCTTGATGGTTGTTTCTCTTAAACTTTATGACTATTTTGTCTTGTTCCTACAGATGGCGCCAATCTATCGATGTCGATCTGCGGATTGACCATGTGGCACACTTCTGCCGGTCTCTGTCGATCTACAAAATAGCATTGGTGTTAGAGGACTCGCCGGATTGGCTCCAGCCGGACCCTTCGATGCTTAAGTCAAAGAAGTAAATATGTAAAAAATTCATGAGAGAAGAGATGATTGAGAGTCTTAGTGCCATAGCAGTCGTTATGCCTTTCACAAGAAATTCAGGATCTATTTGTAACCATGGAGTCCAAAAACTTCTCGAGATCATGCTATAACAGAATAGAATCGTACAATAACTGTCTAAGATCACATTGTAACCTCTCTGATATACAAGGTAATTGCCTGAGGCCATTATGGTAATCCTCAATTGTTGGAGCGATAAAAGGTTTCGAACATGGAGTCATTGTCCGAGGTGGAAGGTTCAGATCAGTTCGGGATGGATGCCGAGTGGGGCATTAATCTGTCAGTCCAAGCTATATGCCTTTACGTCGGGCAATACATGGCTTCTAGTCTTCTTGTCTTTGCTCCGGGTTTGATCGTGGTTGACCTAGCTTGACCATGCATAGTGTCACATCAGCCTTGAGTCGAACAAATCTAGTCATGCTATGTTATTAGGCCCATTTTTTGTATTATCAAATATGTATGTGTTAATCCAACACGGTGGAGTAGGGGACTGGACTACATATGCTTTTTTTTTTCAGAAGATGAAAATATTAACTCATTTTCTTCTCTCTGTTCCCTTCTTTGTGTTCCAGCTCCTGATGTGACCTCATACACTTAATGGTGCAAACGGAGAGCGACATTCTTTCACAAAGCTATGCTGCCAGCTATCTCCATGCTTATTGCTGCTGTGGTCCGGTTCCGTTGGCAGGAAAGAAATAGAAGACTTTTTCTCAATACAAGCTCCACAGAATCCGGCCGTGATCCTCAAGGTAATTCACAACATCAATGATTAGTCTTTGCTCTGTAATCGACAAGAAGTTCGGGGATTCGGGAAGCTCCTTTGGGCAAAGATAAAAGTTCGCAGATACTTCTTGTTGGATCCTTCAAGTTGTAGCCCACATTAACAAGTGGCATCAATATGGTTCGAAAGGAAGAATATTGGATCCCGTTTAGCTAAAGCCCACATTGACAAGTGTCCCTTGAATTTTGTAAATTCCGGTAATCACGAGAGCATGAACAAAATTTCACAATGGTGAAGAGTCATCTTGATGGGGGTGACTTTCCACGGGTGGAACCACCCGTGGTGAAGAGTCACCTGCTTAATTTTGGTCTCCAACAATCTCAAAAGCATGTAGCAGTAATGCAGTACTCTCAAGACCAACTCGAGTAATTTTCATGATCCTTGTCCCCCACTCTCTGTCTCTCTGAAACAATCACACGCACAAGCAATAGATTTGATTATGAAAATGGTTGCTTTGGTTTATTCTTGGCCATGGTGCCTCATTTTAATTGGCATTCCTTATACTCTTCATTTTTTTTTTTTGGTTGTCATACTCTTTCATCTATGCTATTTTTTTTGAGACCCCGTTTTAATTGTTAAATTTGCATCATCTATGCTCTTTGGATGGCACCATGACCAGATGGAGGTGGGAATTATGTCATGTAGGCAGCCAGTTGGTAAAAATAACCACCGCCGTGCCGGGCTGAGGGGGTGGGGGATTAAGAAGAGTGTAAGGGAGTCAACCATGAAAGAGATCTGACCAAAATATTACACAACCATAAATAGTGAATTGTTACATGAACATTTGTTCAAGATAGAGATGAGTTTGTTTTACTTTGTTGGTTTACCTTTGCTGACAGGGGCTGCTGCTTATTTTCTTCTACAAATCTAATACAGGTTGTGGAGAAAACAAAAGGAAGTAAAGTCAAATATGAACCTGACAAGAAAACAGGTCTGTTCAAGGTTTGTGCATGTTAATTATCTCAAGATATGAAGGACCATACTAGCATCTAAATCAATTTTAAAACAAGGGATCTTACTGAAGGTTAAATTTATTCAAATTGCTGGGGTGTCTCTAATCAACAATCCTTTTTTCAAGGAGATTATGATGCTTCAATCTATTTATTTTCCTTCATGCATGTCTTTTTGTTGATAATATACTGGTGTTGGACATGATCCCAGGTTGATCGAGTCCTCTATTCTTCGGCAGTATATCCTCATAATTATGGTTTCATTCTGTGCACACCCTGTGAAGATAATGACCCAATGGATGTTTTAGTCCTCAAGCAGGTGACTTGATTTTTTTTTTCTTTTTTCTTTTCCTTCTTTTCTTTTCTTTAGTAATCATTAGAGGATGGATACAAGGTTCATTAAACTACCTCGAGCACAAGGTCCTAAAAACAGCAAGTGCTAAACCCAAAAGCTTCATGATGCTCCAATCTTTCATCATCATGTCACAAATTTTTCATGTCACAAGTTTTCCTATCAGAACTTGATCTGAATACTCCAGAGGTCTTGGATCTCCTCAATAGGATTCAGACCCAGGACTGCATCTAAATAGAGGAGAGTAACCACCATTTTGCAAAGCTCTCTGATAGGTGCCTGAAATCCCCTACCACTCAAAACCACCTTCTTTATGGAGTGCTAGGAAGTTAATTGCTGATGTTATCCATTCTTAATTTACCAGTTTTGATTTTTCTGTAGGACAAAATGTTTCTTCTTATCTTATACGCTATTTGGGGTCTGAGGTCTTGGTAGATTCTTATAAACCACTGATCATAGGTAATTGCATTCCACTGGTTACTATATAAGTGTATTGATGATTGCTATTAACTATTTTTGAAACCAATTCTTCAAACAGGAACCAGTTCTTTCTTGCTTCTTCCTTAGAGTCAGAACCATTGGGCTTATGCCTATGATTGATCAGGTACTAATCTGGGTATAGAGAAGTTGGAGATTTTCCAACTGTAATCAAGTGACATGCCTATTGGTTGTGGAAACAGGGAGAGAATGATGATAAAATTATTGCAGCCTGCATTGATGATCCTCATTGTCTCGCTGAGATCTGGTGTTTCTTTGAGGATTGTATCCTGTCATGATACACATTTACAGAGCTTAATCCATAAAACAAATATTGCATCGGTTATAAATCTGAATTCCTTGATAAATTATTCGGATAAGAAAAATGAGAACAAGGAAGTTGCTGTCAATGAGTTCTTGCCTGCAGATATGGCTCGAGATGCCATCCAGTACTCCATGTAAGTTGCTTCCAACTACAAGTCTATAAGATTCTGATAAAAGCAGTACCGAACATTGCCCATTTGTTAAATGTCATTGTTATGCATTAATATGCTAGCAGGTATTCATCAAAAGAAAACAAATTGCAAGGCCTGATGGATATTCCTGCCAAAAAAGCAAGGCATGATGTATATTAAATTATTCTTGAGTTATTCAAAAATTACATGCTTATAGATCATATTATGTTTTTTCTTTTTTCAATTCAAAGATGCAGTGCTGATTAATCTCTCCTTCTTTTTCTTCTTCGTATTTTTTAAAATATTTTTTATATGCTACATCATGTTTTATTTGTTTTGGTGCTTGCCCCAGAGCTTTTTGGGTAGGATTAATGTATGGCAATGGATATGAAGATTGGTCTTAAGCAATTTTAAACCACTTTCTGTGGGAGAACATATTTTGCCAAAACTTTTTTTTTTTTAATTAGCGAAATGGTGCAAGTCCCTTTTTGAGAAAGGATATGCTAGCATCATTACAAATTAAACTATCAAATTCAAAGCACATTTTGGAATATGACTGAGAATTCTTTTAGAGAGTATCAGTAGGATAAGTCACAATACTCCTCTTGGTTTTGATGAGTGTCTAAAGACAGTGGCAAGGTATGATCTTCTTGTTCTTGTTCTTCTTTGAGAAATGATAACTGATGTCACCAGCATCTCACTAAGAAGGTGCAATAAGTGGAGAAGAAAAGAAATAGGTAGGAAACCAAACAACAACACCAGCCAGAGACGGTCCAACCTGGGTGACAAAGATTGACATAGATAGGTTGCTGAAGTTCGATTGAGAGAGAACAGCTGCCAGTTTTGTACTGCAAGACAATCGCCGGCAGATGCTAGCAGCAACAACTATTCATCTTATCTCAGTTTCAGTTTCTAGTGCTCATTGCTTCTTTGGCTGGCCATAACTGCTAATATATGGTTGGTGGGTGATTCTTCAAGTGTAATTAGATGTGCGCGTAAAAGAGATGCCTTCTGATATTTTCTACCATCTCTTCTTGAATGATGTTTGGGATTTGACAATCAGCAACTTCCGAGTCGCCAATGTGTTTAGAGAGGCTAATGCAGTGGCAAGCTATATCTTGGGAGTGCTACCTTGTCTGATTGTGCAGTGGAGCTTGCTGAAGTAGCTTGGAATGATAAGCAGCTGAGTTTTGTTTTCCAGAGTGGTGCCAACAGGTAAAACCAGTACAGTAGTAGACAGAGAGATGATCCTTTCCATCTCAGCCCAAATAGAATGCACAGATAAACAAGAGGTTATGGTTCAGAATAGGGATTTTCATCGAAACAAGAATCATAGGAGGGAGTATTTGTCATTATCATCATCATCCGACCTATTCGTGTCCATGTCTAAAATTCTGGAGGTTAGAAGGTTCTGACATAATGTTAGACAGCTGTAAAGAATGAATGTTCATAGCAAGTTGACATCTGATTGTACACTCCCTATTTCAAGCTTAATAGGTTTGTTAAATTAGCAAGGCATGAGAATTGTGAGTAGCTAGCAATTTTCAGGATTTTGAGGAGATTAAGCATAGGAGGATGAAACCCTTGCTGCAAAATGGACAGGTTGTGGTACGTATAGAGTATAATTAACTGGGTCAGATAAACAAATGCAGGTTTGAAAGAAAGAAGAAACAAAAGTTATCACTGAATTGATTAAATTATTAGGATTGTCATAAAAGGCCTTAGAAAAGTATCACGCCTTGCCTTATGATGGACATGAGAGTTGGTTATGATAACAAAACAGAAGATTGACGGAATTTGAGATGCAAGCAAGGAAGCATCTCTAGATCAGGCATTCCTCTCTTCAGCAGCATAGAGTGCTTTAAGTTCCTCAACATCATCATAGCTGCCGAGAAATATTGGAGACCTCTGATGAATATTAGTAGGAACCAAGTCAAGGGCCTGCACAAATCATGATGTGAAATTAGCTGACCAGGACTTAGCTGATGATCTGCACTAAGCTGAATAGGAACTACAAATGTAACGAACAGCAATAAAACTTGTCCTGGCCTGACAAGATACCAATACAATGAGCAAAATGAGGGCATTATCCGACACGAAAATGTGCATCAATATTGACATGAAATCAACAACTACTCTAACATTAATGAAATGCTAAACATTATGCAGACCCAAAACTAAGCATTATTTGCTCAGTGGAAACAGACCATACAAATCCTTATATTGGTCAAAAATAAAAGCACTTCTCGTTTTTTTAAAAAAAGTTGTTAGAACTTAAAAGTGATGTCTCTCCATCTCTTGCTTGCATGTTTTGTTACTGCTTGCTCTCCACAACTATCTCAATTTATTTTCAACCCAAAAAGCTAGATTTCTTATTTACAAAAGGGAACATGTGGATTACTGCAAATTAGAATGAAACATGATTTTGGTATGGCAAAAATGTCAACGCATCTGCACTAAGCTGAATAAGAACTACAATTGTAACAAATGGCAATAAAACTTGTCCTAGCCTGACAAGGTACCAATACAATGAGCAAACTGAGGGCATTGTCCAACTGGAAAAATGTGAATTAATATTGACATGAAATCCACAACTACTCTAACATTCATGAAATGCAAAACATTACGGCAAACCCAAAACTAAGCATTATTTGATCACTGGAGACAGTCCATATCAATCCTTATATGGGTCAAAAAATAATAGGTCTTTTGTTTTTTCTTTTAAAAGTTGTTAGAACTTAAAAGTGACGTCTCTCCATCTCTTGCTTGCATTTTTTGTTTTTAAAATTGTCTGGTCTTAAGATGCTGGTAATGACTGAGAAGATGAATTTGAGAAACAGTACTTTTGAAGAACAAAATAAGTCATATTTATTAAGTGTAGAATGATTCAGTTAATAACAGGGCATTATGTTACATATCAAAATAAAACAGTGAAGAAGCAAATTCTTCATACCCGCTGCTTCCCTGTAAAAGCTTGACCACCAGCTTGCTCCATCAAAAATGACATGGGGAACACTTCATAGAGAACACTGTTATATAAAACACAACAATCAGCGACATATCTTTGGAAACTGATATAATTATTTCTGCAGATGGGTGTGATGCATAACCACTAGCCATAAATGGATATGGAAGAATTCTAGCCTACAAACATACCGTAGCTTTCCATCTGGACTCTTCTTATCTGCAGGATACAAAAAGATGCCTCCATAGAGAAGAGTACGATGGATATCAGCAACCATGCTGTAGACCATTGAGGAACCATTCATGAAATGAAAAAGATGGGAAAGCAGCTTTTCTTTTTAGTGAGAAATAAGTAGGTATTAAAATATCTGATTCCAATTTAGGGCATATATAAAAAAATACATAAAACGGTCAATTTGCTAGGTGCATATCAGATATCATATTTCTGCAATATAATTGAGATCAAACCGTGCTCTTAAACCCATCTATAAGAAATTTAAAGAAAAGTCTGCTAATAGATCAAACCAAATTATTGGTATTTTAAATATTGTAAACTGATAACTACCTATCACAAAATTAATAGGTACCAGATCTTATTTTCTTTTCCTTTTCCATATCCTTTTCTTTTAGCAATACAATGGCAGTATGCCACCTTCAGAATTTGAACCATGGGCCTCTTCCAATGGTAAGCCTTAAGGAGAGGGGTGCCAACCAACTAAGCAAACAAGCTCTCTCTCTGAGGCTAGGAGGGAATCCATCCCATATATAAGTACCTGGGCTGGTCCTAGACTTGAAACCAGGGTTTTCACTTGGGGGAATTCCTACCTGTATTTTGGGGCGAAATCTTGAGGGATAACACCACTGAGCTAGTGCTCAGGTCAAAACAGTTGTTAAGAGTTACCAAATCAAATATGGAAAACTTAAAGCAATGCAACTCTATATAAAGAGAAATTCTAGAATTTTCATTAGAACTTGATTTTCTGATGTCTATTGTAGTACAATAACACTAAGTATTTTATTCCATTATCAAGGGAATGCATAGAAAATGAAGTAGCTCTAATCAAAATAAGGGTAACTCCAGTTACAAATATTAAGTATTGCAAATCATCCAGATACCTTCCAATATATCTCAGAGATTTTGGTGAGCAACCATCCTCAGGAAATTTGCATTTCTCCACAAACCTATAAATTAATGAACGATACGAAATTCAGCACCAAATATTTAATGAATTAAATTTAACAGGTTGAATCATGCATACTTTGCTGTAGGTCCATCCCAGTTTTTGGCATTTCCTTCATTCACTGAATATATTTTGCCTTTCTTTGGTATCTACATTAACAAAGAGATACGACATGACTATGATGATATATCATGGCAGAAAAAAAAGATGCTTGCTTAGAACTAATATAGCCATGCTCTACGTGGTAGCACAATTCACATAGCATGCATACACTAGATCATGAATTGCTAAAAACATTACCCAGATAAAATGTCGCCATAGGTTTACAGTAAACGAATGAACAAATAGCTTGGCCAATGAGGTGGCAGTTATGAAAGCAAGATCTAAGTAAGAATCATAGTATCACTTGATAGATAGAGTATCTAACAACTCATACCTTTATGTTTGGATGAGTCAGTATGAACTCTCCAAGAGATGGATCTAGTGTGAAACCATTGACGCCACTTCCAGTGCTCAATACAAGCTGCAGTGTAAAAACTTGGAGGTCATTAAGATATTGGAAGCAGGGCAAACAGCATCAAAGAGGATGACTAAGACTAGTGATTAGTGAACATATACACAAAAGAATGGCCAAGCACAAGCTGAACTAGTCATTTTCCTCTCAAGAAACTAGCTCTGAAGTAGAAAAATAATCAAAATCCATGTTTAAGAATGTTACAGATATCATGGAGGTGCTAAATTATTCCAAGAAAAAAAGAAAGATTCAGAAGAAATGCGAGGATCAGTTTACCGTGCAGGAACTTCCGTACATGCAATAACCAGCTGCCAGCATATTCTTCCCTGATTGCAAAACATCATTTATAGTCACTTCATTCTTATCCTTTACCATGTAAATCCCAAAAATCTGCAGACAAAAGCAGCAGTAGCAATAAATTAATAAGAAAATATTAAATAGTTTTCAGAGCTGGATAAAAACTGAAAGGCTAAATGAGAACCAATTATGATATTTTCTGTTGGTATAAAGGTTAGTCAGCAATATTGCAAGTTTTAGGGCTGGGGAAAGACCTTCCATGCTCAATCAATTCAGGATTTTCAATAATTCCTTCCTACTTTCAGTAGTTATTTTCTTCATACAAATGGATTGCTTTGATGAGCCCACAAAATGAGAGAATTAATCTTCATATCATTATAAAGCCACAATTCATAATGTCATTAACATAGAATAAAGCCAATTAGCTGTTATACGAACCAAGTGTAAATTTTATGACTTTGGTGACATGATCATAAATTCATAACAAACAAATCAACTAGTCATACCGTTCCAATGGAAACACCACAGTCTATGTTAGAGGAACCATCCAGTGGATCAAAGACAACACAATATCTGCAGTATCGAGGATAATCCAAAAACCGTATATTAGCAAGAGTCCAGATAATCCAATAGAGAGCACTCAAGAGCAGAGGCAATCAGCACACACTTTCCACGCAGTGCTGGATCCACAAATATTGCCTCCTCATCCTCTTCTGAAACAAGAATACACTGCAAAGGAGATTTCAAAATCATAAATTATGCATTGCAAGCCAGCATTTCAAAGGCTCATAACGCAAAAAAAAAAAAAAAAAGGACCTAAATCTTTTAAGACTCACTGTTTGTCCACTACTTATCAAAGCTTTGACAAAGACTTCATTTGAAAGCACATCCAGCTTCTTTTGGTCTTCACCCTGAATTCAATATATGCATGTCATCATAATATCCTTTGTTCCAAAGAAAAAAAAACTGCATGAATTAGGATGTCCATTGAAAATTTTCTTCCTTATTTTCTTTTATATATATTCTTGTTTTGAACTGTAAACTCGACGTATTGAGCTCAAATTCAGCAAGAGCTTGCCTGGACATTCTTCTCTCCAGCAAGTCCAAGGAGCTTAGCGAGGCCAGCCTGTCGAAGTGAATGATAAAAAATACAAGATAAAATAACTGATGACAGAAGGAAATGGCATCACCAACTACAAAGATCCTGGAGACAATCAAATCTAGCCACAAATTAAAACCAGAAATAATTTCGATTCAAAAGTCATTCAAGTCTTCTGCAACCTATTTGCTTAGAAATCCACTTCTTTCATAGCTGCTTCATTTTAACCTGCTCACCCCATTCGACCTCCCGAAACAAGATGCAATTTTTATTACAGAAATCAACCGTAAAAATAAATAGCAGTCCTACAATTTAACTTTGTTGATGAAATTCACATCGCCGAGAACAGGAAAGAAGAACAGAGACGCCTTGTTGAAGAAGGAACGAAGGAGCAGCCACCGGAGAACAAGTTACGGCAGATGTCAAGGATAAGTCTCTTGCATGCTATTCCGTTCGGAAATTAATATTTCCTCTACCTACATAAAAAGAATCCAAGAAAGAAATAGAAGAAAGAAAAAAAAAACAAAGTGGAAATTCCTATAGAAGTCTTCCCGAAAACGTCTCTTTCCATCAAGCACACGTACAATCACCATAAAATTACAACAAAAAAAAAAAGAGAAAAGATTCCAAAAGTCTCTTGTCAAAAAAATTTCGAACATCCAGGAAGAATCAGAGAAACATAAGAAGGAGGAAGCAAAGAAGCGACCTTGTTGACGGAGGTACAGACGAACTTGCAGCCGAGGACGATGTGGCTGAGGAGGATGGTGAAGTCCCCCCGCGACTCCGGGTGCTTCGTCTGCTCGTTCAGCACGTGCCGCGTTATCGTCATCAGATCCGTCCGATGCGCATCCGCCGCGTGATCCATGATTCACCGATCGCTCCTCTCTCTCTCTCTCACTCGCTCTCGCTCTCGCTCGCTCGAAAGAAGAGCTATACCAGGAAGGAGAAAGACGGCGAGAATATATAAATAAGAGCAACTATCCGCGGAGTCGACGACACGTGGCCGGTCCGCCGTGAGCCCGGCCTCGTGGCTACGGTGAGGATTACGCTGGCTCTTTCTCCAAGTTCTCCGCGTGTGACGCTGGCTCGGAGGTTATGGTTATTTTGTCTTCTGATGGTAGCCTCTTAAACGGAGGACGGGATGTCGAAGGAGTCGACGGGCTATCTTGAAAAATAAATAAATAATTTTTTGTTAGCGAGTCTTTGCGAGTGCGCATAGAGAATTTTGTGCGGCCGCGTGATCTGAGGTTTCCTGCTATTCACTTGAAGTCTGGTTCATCTACGAGGGAGGTACTAGCTTTATCATTAAAGATCCGAACTCTAGAGTTTTTATTACTGGCGATTGTCAGATCTTTGACACCTTGCTGCTAGAGGCTAAGCTGAGGGTGGCATGGGTTGGGTTGAGCCATATTCGGCATGTGCTGCGGTCAGAGTAGTTGTGCTTGGGGTGACTCGGCTACGGTTATCAATTAGATCTAGAAAGGCACGAACACTGTGTGGGTGTCACTCTTTGCTTCAAGATATTTAGGCTATGGTGAGTGGTAGAATAATTTTTCAAGCTAACAAGTTGGGGACTGGATGGCCTCGTATATTGCCAATCACTATAAAGGTATTCTATGAGTAGGAAAGAGGGAGCTCTTTAGAGCACTTCGGAATACGTTGTTTTTCGATTTTTTTTTTTTATGTTTTCATACTAAAATTATATAAATCATCCATTTTAGTTTAAAAAAAAATACATTTATATATATTGCAACGCTGATATCAACATGGATGGTGGACGGTGAAAGGCTATTCGGTATATAGAAGTTTGTATGAGTTGCAGTGTGGTGAAGCATCAGCTCCTCGTCGGCTTTTACGGGAAGTGCGGGCGGCATCCGATTCGACTGCCAGTTTCTTGGCCGCGGATCCGACGTGTTGCTTCGAGCAGCAATTCTAAAGGATGTACATCAACATGTGTTGTTTCTTCCAGGGTTGGAATGATAAGCATGCATTTAAGCGATGATTGCAATTGACTTAGAGATGGAATTAATGGATTGTTGAGCTTTAAAAAATTAAAAATACTAGACGTAGACACATGCCCTGTTGGTTGGTTTTGATTAAGTTGCGTCTTATTATATTATATAAGAATGATTTTTTTAATATAAATTATAAGTAGTGTAACAATATTTATATGATTTGTCAAACGGGGCACTCTAAATAAATTTGCTAAATGCTTGATTTTTTTTTTTCATAGCCATTGACTAATACTTGCGTAATTATGAGCATAAGTAGTTGTAATGTACAAGGAGATTTGCCAATTCGACTATAATATCAAAAAATAAAACATAAAAAAAATTCCAGGCCCTATGGTGTGTTTTCACCCACGTCACTTTTTTGCTGGACCTAATTACTTAGCACAAAATCTACGTGAGTCTATCCTCTCTGTCTCTCTCTCTCTCAACTCCTCAAAAATCTCTCCTCTAATAATATTGCTGGTCCCTATATTTACTTTTCCCTAATTAACCTCTTTTTCACATCCTCTCTCACTGATTATGCACCAGAATATTTCTTCATAACTTCTCTATTATTAATATTTTTATTACTCTCTCTCCCTCTCTCTCTCTCTCTCTCTCTCTCTCTCTCTCTGATCATGCACCAGAAACTTTCCTCCTAAGGCCTCCCTTAGTATTTTCATTACGCTTCTTCAAGTATGAACATTAGATCCTCTTTCCTTAAGCCACACCTCAACATAATATCAAATTTTCAAAATTTGAAATTCTTTTAAAACCTAGCTAGAAGTGTCTAGTACTTCTATTAAACAAAAATATAGAAATTAAAAAATTTATTTTATTTAAAAATTAAAAGATTTTATTTTTATATAAATTTTAGAACTAAAATTTTACGAGAACTCCAGTATTTTATTTCTATGCGGATTCTTATTAATATTTTAGATTGTTTATATAAATTTATTATAGTGTTAGTTTAAATTATAGTTTGCATTATCAAGATTTGAGAATACAGAATATTGCATCAATTTGGTATCAAAGCATTCTATTCTTTCTACCTCCCGAGCTTGTCTTACGTCATAATCTCATCTGATGACTAGTCTAACAAAATCAGAAAGTAATAAGAACAAAGAATTATTATCAGGGACTAATATATATATATATATATATCAAAAACTATCCTAATCTGATGACCGCTATTAGACTTGCAAAAAGTAGCTACAGAAGGTATGACCAAATGGAAACTACCGTTAGATATTTCTTCCATGCAAGCCAATGTAGCCATACTTATCCTACAAGAAGAAATAATCATGTTCTTGAAGACCAAGGCTGTTCTGATTTCACGTGAATTCTGGCGCGCTGCCATAAAGACGCGACAAAGCATTAGAAACCCAACGAGATTAGACTATGGTCGAACTGAATCAGTTGCTGAGCATGGGTGTCTTAAGCTATGCATTAGGACCCAATTTTCAGATTAAAGACTTCTAGTCCGTTTCTGCTTTTTAATTTTTGCTTTTAGACCAATCTATGTCTAATTAACTGCAAGTGGGTTGTTCACTTTATTAAGAACTAAAATGCACCAACGGAGACGGTACAAATTGCATGAACCACCAAACCACATGGGAGAACATCCAAATGTAGGTTCACACATCGGCAAGAACAGATCCATGAACAACTACAAAAGGAATAACATCACATCCAATTCTCATCAAAGGGAGCAAGATACAAAACTATATAATAACAATATATAATTCGTCACCGTGCACTGGACGCAAGACAGATTCATTGACATAAAGTAGTTGTGGAGGCTATGTGCCACCATAATCTTCCAATAATCTACTATTTTCTTTGGAAAAAAAAAATCATGACACATAGAAGGCTGGAAATTCAGCACGCACAGAGAATCCAACAGACGATTACAATGAGTACATCAGATTTTTCATCATTATGCGGTCTACACCATGGATCAGATTTCAGAAATCTCACAAGGGTTCCTGATTTTCCACTATTTTATAGAATGGTACAACATTGGTTGGTCTTCTTGGCCTGCTTGTAGAACATCTGTTTAGAAGAAACACCAAAAATAATCAGTGCATGCAAGTATGTACATGTTGGAAACTCTAGATGAGGAAGGGCGCAAGGCAGTTTTTCATTTGCTTGGATGTCAAACATAAGTGTATTTTCAGACATCATACTAATATCGTTTAATCAGCTCGCTTAGAACAATAATATCTTGCACCAATGTTCATATTCTTAATATGATACAAATGAGTAAAACACATTTATAATTATCAATTGTACATGTAATGCCAAAACGAAAGAAAACAAATGAAGGGCAGGCATTTAATTTGCAATGGCACTTGATAAAACTGCAGATAATTGTATTTAACTATACACATGGAAATCAAATAATATTGAACACCCCTGTTCATATGTGCCTTCATGCCTCCTACACAATAGGATGGGGCATGTGTTTCTTGTGTGAGTTGAGTTACCAGTGTGGCAGTGTGCAGATGATAGGAACCATTTTTCAGCATGAGTTTTAACGAGCTAAGAACACTTAAATGCATTGTCTGCTTACCTGCGAGGCTGCACTAAGATCTGAACTCTTCTCAACTAAGCTATCCAATCTCTCCCCTCGAGCAAGCACACTATCAATGGTCTTATGCTGCATCAATTTCAACAAGCATGTGTAAGGACACCAATTAGCAAAAATTAATGCCAAATAAAAAATCATGCCAGTGAATTCTGATGAAACTACCCTGGAGCTTTAATGTTCATTTTATACACAAAAGGCCTACAAAGGTACTCTTTAAAATCTCTCGTTTTTGTTTCAATTTATTCTTATTGATGTGGATAACCATAAGACTTGCAGTGTTCATATCCATATTCATAAATAACTGATCCCATGAAGTCTTGTCTCTTTACTAGAGTGTGGCATGTGCAATGCACGTGGCCTAGGAAACATGGAGGTGCAGGGCTTCTAGAATCATTGTGACCGAGAGTGAGAAACACATGCAACAGGAAGTGCCTCATGATAGGTTTAGCGGAGCTTGCACTATATAGTAGAATAGATTTGATTAATGAGGTTCTGTTCTAACAGAATATCCAAATAACAAGAAGAAAACTACAGGTATTATGAATGAAGTAGAACGATTGCATGTAATACACATTACTGCAAAGAGGTTCCCCCAAACCTTATGGTATAGAGAATGGCTTTGTTAGTCTTGCAAACCGAACACAAATGCCAATATCATAAAAAGGGAACTCCAGAAACACTTAAAATTAGATTAGCATGTTGTCTCCACTTCCTGATATGAAGTACAAAATTACTTCCAAGTTTAAGGCCTCAATTTCCAAATTGAGCATGAGAATCTTGATAAACAATGCAAGAACACTGAAAACTTGAACCCTATGGGCACAACTTGTCTCTTCTGTTTCCTTAAATATCAAGCATCAACCACCGTCACCCACAGGGTGGACACAGAATGTTCTCACGAACAAATTCTTCTCTTCTAATAATCAATCTCACACCCCTAATCACCAAATAGCTGTGAACATATTTTCTAAGATGACAGGTAAAATCTTTTGGTGGGAAATTTATCATAAACTTTTTCTTACCACTTAGAGTGAGTCAGTAATAAGTTTCATCTTAGCCAAAATTGATATCAGTCACCATTTTATTTGGTAATATAAACTGATCTCCCCTGAATTTGGTTTATCCATCCATGCTCTTGTGCTTATAGAAATTGAAACTGTTTGGAAACATCATAAGCTGAAATAAATTGAATGAGTATGAAGACATAATATTGCTAAGGTAGAGTTATGCTAGTATTAGTCTAATGTCAATATCAATAGATTATTACAATAAATTTAAGCATAGCTTCATAATTAGTGTTATGCATAATACAAAATATACTTGACATTTTATTTATAAAATAATATCAGTGATGAAGTTTTATCTAATGATATTTGAAAAAAAAATGTGAGAATACTATTTCATTTCAAAAAAATAGTAACGGAAATAAATATATTTTATTAGGTATTAAAATGTCTCATTTGTATATTGTATAATGTGTCCTTGCTTACTTCTAATAAAATAGATCATTATGCCAATGGGATGGATACATCAATTTCTAGTAGGCCTACCTCATTCTATATCCTGATTAACTAGCTGATCTAGTTCACCTGGTGTCTTAGACCCTAGATTTGTCCCACAAAATGGCCTCTTGGCCAATTATCCAATGAGCAGCAAAATTTCCCTCTCACCAAATATGCATACACCTAAATCCTTCAGAATTGTTTATTAGCAGTATCAAACCCAGAAGAATTGATCAGGTATCTGATATCCAGTTCTAAGAACCATTCAGCTATCCAACTACCTCAATTATCTAATGAACACATCAACTAGACATTGTTTAAAATAGTTGCACAAACAACATCTCCCGCCTTTCTATATTTTTATTTACTAGTTCTTAGACAATATGTATACTATATTATACAATAAGGAACAGGCCCAATAGATTCTCTTGTGAATTTACAGACCGAAATGGACTTAGTTTTGCTTAGAAAAACATTATCCCAAAATCATGCCATCTTTGGCATTTTTAGTAAATATCAAAAACAAAATGTTTTATTTCTTTCTTTCTGTTTGCAAACTACAAAAGCTATTATCCCTCCAATTCCAGCGATCGCTCAGTTAAGTTCAAATTTAAATGATTGATGAGTGCTTTGTCCCATCCACCAAGCAAACATCCCCCAATATTCTCTCTAATCTTTCCTCTTTTTTAAACATGCATCACACATGCCCAAGTTAATATTATATTATGGAAAATGATATCAATTTATAAAATAGCTATGTTTGATTGTCCATTATTCTGGTATCTTTGTTAATTTATTACTTTTAGAATGAGAAATCAGAAAATCTAAAACAACTAAATTTAATTTTAAAATAGTTAAAAATTCTTTTAACCTTCTTATCGACCAAGATAAATGAAATCTGGATTTATATCAGCAGTAGTTTGCCACTGAGTTGAAATCTCAAGCTTTCAAAAAACTTGGATTTGAAATATTTCCAATCATCAGAATTAAGGCAATGCACTACCACAGCTTTAAGTTTACAAGTCCCATTAAACATGGGGCAGAAGGATGGCTAATTATAACAATGCACAAGTATAGCAACATTACAGAAGAAGCAGGTTAACTCAGTTCAAGAAACCCCTAATGCTTCCCCAAAACTTATGCAACCAATCTCAAAGGAGAGGATTGTTCATCGGAACATATCCCTGATAAAAAGATGGATTTGTTCATGCAACATACTATCTTGAATATAAAATGAGTTCGAAGATCCAAAAGGTGAGCTTCCTATCAACTCTCTTAGCTAGCTTTCAAGAAAAAATCCAGGTTTTGATTGATCATTTGTTTGGAAGTAAATGAAATATGATAAAAATTTTGAAGCATCTAACTCAAAAAAGTTCACCGAACCCTAGTCCAATGGTATCATTCCCTGCTTCGCTTTCCAAAAAGTTAAGGCCCGTATCAATTAAAAGCAGTTCAATGGAACAATATAAGGTCAGATGGATGAAATAAGTTAGGGATGACTCCAAATATGGACAGCAACTTATCAAAAGTTTCCAATACCACAAAGTACAGAAATGAACAAATAAAATCACAGAGAAACTCCCATGGAGGAGGCATATAAATTTAGGAAAATCCCCTAAGTTCCTGCTTAGTCATTCTTTAAGAAGGAAGCCAAAGAAATACAACTCCATGTGCACTATGGCTGCATTTAGAAGCGGAATAAGTTAATATGAAGCAAATAAGTTAACTTATTCCTACTCTTCACTCCGGAATTAATTACTCCACTTTCTTGGGTTACACGGGGTAAACGGGTTTGGAAGGGGGAAGTCATCAACTTTTCAGAAATGCCCATTTTGCCCTTCTGAACAGTGATATAATCCACAAGTGTTCCAATGAGTGTTTAGCTGAAAAAGGGTTGAATAACTGGGTTAAATGGCTTTTACTGCCTCTTATTCCACTTCCAAACACAGCCTATCACTTGCCGCTATATCCCATCCTTTTCATCATCAGAAGCAGATCAAATCGCATTTTGTTTCCAAATACCAAATGAATTGTGTCAGAAACACCTTGCAATTTGTCCATAACCTTGGAGAGTGCACATTAGTATGCCATAATTTCCTTTGGCACGAAAAGATGGGGTACAGCGTGCAAAACAAAGCGTCAACATACACATGCACCCACATAATAATCTTGATAGTCCTAAAAAAACTCACTCTTGCCAGCACATAGTTTGTAGAAATATTTACTCATAAAATATTTGCATTTCATAGATTTAACATTCAGAAGATTTGCATTTGGTTTCTAATTAGCATTTTTTTTGTACAGCTTATCGACAGTCATCCAGGTTCCTTTGAAGTCCAAGATAGCATGAGTTAATGCACTGCACTAATCAATACATTCCACAATAATTTGGATTTCATACAAGTCACTTTGAAGTTGATCATAGTAAAGGCACCAAGAATAAGGCCTATGATTTGAATACAGCAAAAATGACCTCTCAAAACATTGCTCCAATTTGAATAGTGAACATCGAGTAGGGACGAAAAGTGCAAACTATGAACGATTATAGTTTATCATAAAACTTCAAACCTGTGAATTATAGTTTAAGCTCCAGATAGCTCCTTCTATGATTTCCCCCTTTTTCTAGTCAGCAATGTCTGTCCTGCTGTTGTGTTCTTCTATATAGTATATGTTATCTAGTAATTGCTAAAGCATGTATATTTTAAGTGTTCTATCAGCAGATCTGAATCATATATAACAGCAGACCTGAATACATAGACATCATGTCTCATGTTCTCTGTTCATTTCTAACTTCCATGTTTTAATAATTGTCAAGTAGCTATTCCTTGATCCAGTCACAGAAGTAGAAAATAAGTAAAAATGTACAAATCATGATGTAGGTATTCTAAATCAATGTGAGCCTACTCAGTCCTTTAATCATTACTTACCAGAATAATTTTGGTTTCATCCAAGTCCCTCTGAATTTTCAGCAATTTGTCAGCCTCTGCAGGATCCTAAGCAAAAGATAAAACCACAAAAATGAAATTAGCAAACACATACGGTAGTGGTTCCAATTCAAGACAAATTAAGGCAACATGGAATCAGATGGTATCAATGTAGAACTCCTGTAGCAAAAGATCATGTATTGGTGTGGAAAACATGCTCAGATTCCAACATGAAATCAATCAGTATGTCTAAATTGTCTGGGATACTTCTAATAGAGTTTTCAAAACACAATGTGTGTGTGTGCGCGCATGTTGCATGCACAAAATCTCTGACAGTTATCACCTAAATTTTCTTCCATAAGCAAAACATAAAACATGTGAACAGTAAACAAAAATATTATATTTCAATTAGGGCATACGTGACAACATTTCTTGGAGAGGTGCTCATGGAATTCTATCTGAAGATGCCACTTCTGGTGACACATCCTACACAAAGGTTATGGGCTTAAAAATATGGGAGAATACAAACCTGAAATTTCGTCAAAGCTTCATTCAGATATGGCCATGGTTGAGTGGCATCAGCCTGTACTGCTCTCCAAGAATCCCCAAAAGTCTTCTGATATTCATCTAGTACCTTCAAAGCATTTCCAAATATTTTATTAACTATGAAAATTAACTAAAAGAAACTAAAGACAGTAATAAGTCTAACTTTATTAGGTGGTTGTCTCAACTGCAAAAAAGAAGTAGCCATGATCTGTCACTTTAGTGTCAAAACATTGAATAATGCCCCAATCCAAATAACTAGATCCTAAAACTCATAACCAACAGGTATCATCTCACATAATTTGGTTCAAATTTCAAAATTTTATGACACAGAAAACAGATTTTTTCATCCAGCAGCAACCATTAAATATCGAATATCCTTTTGCTTCAAATACCAAAGCATAAGACAATATTATAGACAGGAAGTCAGTGATAATGCAATTATGAGAGGTAAATCATGAGATGTTTTCTTCTTGCAATGGAGGAATCAGAATTCCCAAAGCTTATAATTGTCTGAGAAATTTATTGGATACAATCAGCAAAAGCAGATAACAGCACAAAAGTTGGGTATGGATTGGGGCTTGCCCCAGGGCTCTCAGCCCTTTGCTTAGCATTAAAGATTCTGGGTTCACATCTTGGGTGGTGCATCCCAAAGTATTTGGGCTAAGGTAATTATATTATATCACTGCCATCAATGCTTATACTCAAAACTATCAAGTTAAATAAGAACCTCACCCATTTGTAGTTTCTCCCACATGTATCACACTGCCAAGCTCTAGTATTTGTAATGTCAGCAATAATAAATGAGAAAGCAAAATAATAAATTCCATTTTGAGGAAAATGCAATTATGGAAAACCAAGCTAATAGGGAATAGTATATAAATGAAAATACTATCTTTGTATGTGATGGATAACACATTGTCACATTTGCCACCTCAAACCGGATGGTACATTTTGTCAATGGTGATAACTTTCTAGCCGTATGACTCAAGGCAGTGAATCTCTAGTTTCAGCTTGATTGCTAAATTCTCCGGACATGAGAGGTAAATCAGCATGAAGCATTATCCACAAATAGTGTGCTGTGCAAATAGGAGATAACATTCTCTTACTAAAAAATTGAAGGCATTTGAACCAATAAGGCTTGATATACTTTAACACTGTATAAGTATACCTTCTACCATCTAATATGATATAAAAATCATCAATAGGCATGGTGTATAACTTTGCACCATTCTCCTTTACCCTGAAATATATTTTTCTAAATATTTTCCAATTATTTAACAGTATATTACTCATAAACAACAACTAATAGCAATGTGCTCCCTTTCCAACTCTCTGTCTCCTTTTTAACCATCAATAACACTAATTAACTGAATCGTTCTTAAAGTTTCATGCTGTTAATGTTACAAATGTCAACCTTACTGTAGTACTACCCCTTAAGAAAGATGAAAGCATACAAGAATATGTTAAGCTATCTTCCAAATCTTGGGATAAACCTTTAAAATTGCATATAACTGTATACCCTTTGCCACATGAGTACTCTTGAGAAAAATAATAGTACAGTATTTTTTATTATGAACACAATATAACTTCAAAATCGTGAAAAAAAGTTATAGATAGAACATATAAAGCTACAAATACAAGTATTCAGATAGCAAGAAGATCTGCAATGTGTATAAGCAGTCATATCATATGAACAGAAAAAGTTTCCAAGGTAAACTTAGTGTAAGTTAACAATATAGACTTTTGCAACTTTCTCCAAATAACATTATAATGGGGAATTAGTGGGGTATCAAAGAATTCCATTACCGTATTTAGGAGAGAAAATGCACTTCGCACAGGATAATGATCATCCATGAATGCCAATGCACAAAGACCATTTCTATTGTAAGAGTGCACCTTGTATTCTACAGGGAAAAAAAAAAGAATCAACAATCAAAAATCTTGGTTGAATTATTCCATGAATAATATAACAAAGAATTAAAAGGAAGTTATTGTAATTTATGTCACCTAGGATAGAAGTCTAATTATGCATCGAACCATTTAACAACCACTTGCACATATTCACATGTCAAGTTTAAATTTTCCTTGAATCCATTATATTGAGCATGTAAAAAGGCAACCATATGATCTCTACCATATATTGTTTCATTTTTTACATTTTTATTTCTATCTTCATAGTATAACCATCAAGTAAAAAAGGGAGTTGAACTACAAAAATCACTAGTCCATATATGTTAGATGATCAGTGACCACTGAAGGAAAGGAGAAAGTTTCTCGTCATGCATCAGAACCATGGAAGGCATCTGTGTTGTACATCAAGCCAAGCCAAGAGGCATTAACCTTCTATGGCCTTAAAATAGAAGCCCTCCAATTTTTATGGAGACTCGCATGCCGCACACCATGATTAAACCAGTAAAAACACTCTGAAAACCAATATACAATGGAAAGACACCTCAGGCGGTGATTTTAGAACAGAATAGAAGAAGTAATAGACAAAATAAGAAAGAACTTATATGAATAGTCAACAGGCATAAGTTCTAGACATGCAGATTCCTGAACAAGCATGTTCTTAGGGATTCAGCTGTTAGAGTCCAAGTTCTAAATCCCACAACATTTTCTAACAATAGCCAGTGGATAAATTTCTATTTCACTGAAGTCAGGTTAATATGGTTATCAAAAAGTGGTAGTCATTTGAAATTCTTACGAGTTATCTTTCTAAGTTTTCTTTGAAAATCCAACATAGTTTTCCTCTGGAAATTAGCAAAAAGACCAATCAAATCCTGAACATCGAGGATCAGCTAAATAGATCCTCACTAACTGATTGTCTTCATTAGAATCAAGAAACATCCGTTAAATCCCTTACCAAGATTCCCTCAGATCTCTGATACACGTGCCCATACCATCTCAACTTATTTTCCATCACTTTGTCAGCAATTAGCGCGACTACCACATTTCCTCTCATGAAACCATACGGGAAACACTCCAAGTTTAGGGCATCCAAAAATTTCATCCCCAAGAAAAGCCAACACTTCAATCCCAAAAGTATTGATATACAGTACAATGCGATCGCAGGAGAAACATTCAGAACTTCTCAATAAGAAACAGAATTTTGGTTACATCTACCGTGAAAGAACCAAGATTCTCCAATTCCCATCAAGATTTTGCAAATTAAGGCATCGACAAAGCATGTAGACCAAATCTCCGTGGCAACTACTCAAATCAAGTAATTGGAATCTAAAGAATTGGATCGAAAGAGGGCATAGAGATCGGGAAAGGACCTTCGTGCTGGACGGACTGGCGCTGGCCGGGCGGCGTCCTCTTGGCGACGGTGCGGGCGACGAAGAGGATGAACTCCTTGGCCGCGGTTCTCTGGAAGTAGCCGAAGTGGCTGACGTCGGAGGCGTTGGCGAGGACCACTGCCTCCGCCGGCCCGGAGGAGGAGGAATCGCCGGCGCCGGAGCATTTCAGGACGAGGAGCGAGGTGATCTTCATCGATCGGACGCCGTGGAACCCGAGAGAGAAACCCTAGGGATTCTTTCCCTCTTTTCCTCTCTGTTCTTTGTCGATCTCCCTTCGTTCTCGGCGAAAGGGGAAGGGAAGGAATCCAACAGGAGGACACGGCGAGGAGACTGTTATAAATGGAGGTGGGAAGAACGGAATTGGATGCTAGCTTTCCTGGATTCCGTTAGCCGTCTGGTGCTTTATTAGAGAGAGACTGCCACATGATTTCACATTATTGTATGACTTTAAAATCGGCAACCTGGGTGCCGAATTTTTTCTTTCTTTTCTTTCCCCAAGTCTATTTTAATTCTATCTTGCAGTAGGTCAAAAGCGCCTTATGAAAAGCCCAAAAATCTATCGAAAGATGAACAGTGCTGTCGACTGAATTGCCTCCATTTTTTTTTTTTTTTTGTTTTGTTGGCTGCACTCATACAAGTTCTATATAAGCCATCGTTGTATCAAAAAAAACAGTCTAAAAATATTTTCTCACAAAATATGGGTATTTGATAAAAAAATTTGATCTGGAGTGCTTTCTAACTTCCATTTTTCATTTATTCTTTTACATTTATATAAGTTGGTTATGGATGTCATTGCCTTCCGATATATGCATTGAGGTTTTTATGCATAACAAGTATTTGCTACCAAATATACTTCGTCCATCTATGCCATATTTACCATCATTTTATGCATTGTATCACACAAACATAGATGAATAGAAAGCAAAGATTCCATGACAGTAATGTCACCAATTGATTAATTATTTCACTATTATAGTGGTCATAATGGCAGGTATGTGCTTGTTTTGGATTTTCTTTGGAATAAGATTATATCACTGAAGGAGGGGTGGAAATAAAAATCTTATGTATGCATTGTGTCTTTTGGATAAATAATTTCTATATGAGAGAAGAGATCCACCAGTATATAGCTTCTGAAATTCATGCCATCCTTCCATTTATAATGCAAAATCACTCCTTCCACCGGAATAAGAGAACATTTCTAGCATCATTGTTTCAGAAAATCTACTTTGGAAGTGGCAGATGGCTGAACTTAATATTCCATAGCATTAGAAGCTAAAATAGCATACTTTTGCAGTTTTCTTGGGGTTGCTTAATGAAAACCAAGGTGATATCAATACTGCTGACCTGAAATTCACATTTTATTATATGTGATCCGAGGATGGTTTTTCAGCTGATCTTTGCTTAGAGTTCAGTATACGTCTATACTATCCTATAAAATGAGATAGAAATATGCCAAAAAAAATTCCATCTTGTAAAATTCTTGACCAAGCTGCCCACTACATATTTAGTTAATAAAATTTAATCAAGGATTATATATGGAATATGGACAGCTAGGATGCTCGTATAATTTAATTCCTTCAAAAACTTTGATGGAACCTGAAAATCCAACCTCTCATCTTTGGGAATAAATGATTCGCTCATCTTTCATAAAAGTCACTAGAGGTGACAATTTACTCTGCCCCATCAGATACCCGATCCAATAAAATCCTAATATGATAGATTTTATCCGACCTGCAATAGATTCAGGGCTGGTACAAGTAATAATAAAGCCTATTCTGAACCCAACCCCTATATACATAATTCTTTATAAATCCCCTCCTTGAAACAAAGATTTGAGGAAAAAAATAATAATTTTTATAGCTTTACCGAACTCGATCCATCAAAACTGCCCTAACTCTACCTAATCTATCTCAGCTTGAGACTCTACCCATCCTGCCCCATCCCTGGATAAGCATGAGATAGGCATGGATAATGGCCTAGCCGATCATTACCGAATTTATTGCCATCCCTAAAAGCCACAGCCTGAAGGACGCACACAAGTACATTTCCTCAGCTTGCGTTCAGTCAGTACTTTATTGCTTACGAGCCTCCAAAGCCATTGCAGCGATGGTTATTTTAAGCTATGACTGTAATAGGGATGAAAGGACTGGTATGTTCTGGAAGTGATGATGCTATTTTCGGTGCACATTTATAAATATTTATATGCATGTCGTCAACATGCTCGCTTACAAATTTCTTCTTGAACTCGTTACTGCTCAAAAAAGATGATCACAAATCCAAAACTCTTTCCAAGAATTTATTGAAGGCCTCTAACATATGACAAGATGATGTAATCCAAAAGATGAAAAACTTAGATGGACAAGGCTGAATGGAAGGCAAGGATGGATAGACAATTATCTAAGATTGGTACTCAACTATCAGCCTTAACAGACTGAGAGTTAGCCAATAAGTTATACAGTAGTAACTCTAGATTCACTAGATCTTCCAAATGAGAAGTCACTATTTATTCCTCACCAAATTTCATTGAACTGAATAGGCAATGTCATCAAGAGGTGGCTGAAAAAAGATTGTGATGTGCTGCATCCTTGACAAATCTAAAGAAGGAGAAAGTCTTTCTCCATTGCTAATGTAATTATGTTTTCGATGTAAATTTCTCCTTTTGCATGGGACAACTTAGGTTCTAAAACTGGGCCAAGATAAGCTGTTCTTCTTCATGCATTTTTGAGCAACAACACCGCCACCTTAAGCAAATAAATAATCTTTGGTGGCGTGTTCCCTTTCCTTTTCCTTTCAATCAGGGATAACACTCTTTACAGAACCAAAAATCTGGTTCACATCAATGTAAACATATAGAAGGAAAGCTTATATAATAAAAGCCTTACTGAAAAATATTCCTTTGATAAGTATCATTCCCCTAGATGATAAATTACTGCTGAGTTTTGCTGGAATATCTGCTATATTTGGCTATATCAGAAGTCAGAACAAAATCATAGTGTAGATAGGCATAATCAAGAAAGTTTCATGAATTATGAACCACTAAAAGCAGAATAACTATTCTCAAACTTGACCTCACTCAAACGCATTCCACCAGAAATTGTCAAAAAAAAACATTCAAATTTCTTTTTTGCTCAAAAGATCCCTGTTTCACACAATTTAAGAGATGACAACACAAAAGCTTCAACAGCAGTCCTTTAGACTCCAGGCTAGCCATCAGCTTCAATCAGAAAGGCTGATGCACCATGTTAAACAAGATAATAAAGAGATTGAAGCAAAATAACACTGGTAAAATTTGGATTAAGTTTGCATGAAAGGACCATCCATGCTAGAGAACCCTAATTAAAAAAACAGGAAATGTCATATGATTGTAGGTCTATCTTGCAAGGTATGACACAGCAGAGTCTTAAACTTTATTCTTGTTAAAGCTGAACTTCTTTGGACAAACACCCCCTCAGTTCCTTCCAGCACTCACCCCAAACAGCTTATTGAACAATAAGATGGTATGCGATCTGAACAGCAATCTAGTCCCTCCTCAATTCAACTCAGATATATCTGCAAGAAGCATCGAATAAATAGCCTCATAAAGCTAAAAAGTAACGCATGATAAACATTTATATGAAAGCAAAATGTAAAAAGAAACTTATGGACATAGTTACTGACAATAATTAAAGATATATTGGCTGATAATTGAACTTGTCTCTTTTGTAACACTACTCAAGTGCTACAACTGAAACAAAAAAGATAATGGCTTGTTTCTCTTTGAAAAAAATGTTGGTCTTTGATGAACCGCTGAAAAAATTAATAAACAGTCTTGTTTTGCATACTAGAATTGCTGCTATTTCCTTCAGCTCTCTACAAAAAAAACAAACAAATAAGCAAATAAAATTCAAAAGAGGAGTCACCATTAAACAATAAGAGATGTTTAGTAGTAATTTATGAAAAAGCTTTACAGATCAGAGTTTTTCAAAATTTATATTTTTACAATAATTTTGTAATTGCATGCTTGCATGTTCTGGTTCCTGAAATTTTTAACCAAGTGTACATTATATAGAATGTCCTTGATTTTCACTAGTTTTAACCACTCAAAAGGAAAAAAACAAGTTTAGTTGAATAATTAGTAGGACTGTTCCCTGTTCACCCTTCCTATGACCACATATTGCCGGGACCATAACTAGATGATGTCCTTTTCTTTTTAACAGTCTAATAATTAGTATTCAAGAAATTTAATGAGTAAGGAAACCTGCACTGTAAAAATCAACATTCCCAAATACAAATAATAAAACTTTGTGTGTCATCTATTTTGGTTTCGCCCTTCTTTTTCTTCTATCTCTGACCAAAACTCCAGCACAGAACACTGGCCTAACCTATTTTATTGAAGACAACAGACCACCATGTTCTATTAAGCAAAAAAATGCAGACAGAATGATGATGTCATGTGCTAAAAGTCTTTCCATGAGAAAAACTTGAGTACAACTCCAAATCCGCAATAATTTTTAGTCTGAAACTTTATTTTTTTTAAGAGTCTGCAGATATCAAATGCATGCCTGCTAAGTCTGGAAAGAGTATAATTGACGAGGTAACGAAGCAAGGTCTATTACTCAAATCTAGATTCATCTTTAAGCCATGAATTATAAGTTAAAGAGCCAAGTGAAAATAAAATCCTCCAATGAATACTGAACTATCAAAATAATAGACATATGTGATTGAACACATTATTGCCTCTCCCTTAAAAGAAAGGGAACAAAATAAACTTGTAACAGTAATCAGGCTAAATATAATCATATTAGTACACCTAAGAAGTAAAACTAAAACTATTATATAAGCATAACTGAGGAATGTCTGTAGCAAAGTATCAACCATTTGGTTGAAGGATTCAGCTCTCAAAGATTAGTTAGGGAAATTGTTGCACTGCATACATAGTTTTGGAGAGTTCATTTCCAGGGAGAAAATATGAATTTTAAGAAAATAATATGGATAGCCATGCTTTCATTTAATACTTTGCCTCACCATTTAATATGGAATAGCAAGGACAATATCGAAGCAAACCACACATGATTGATTTAAAGAGATCTACAGAAGAATTGCAAGGTTCATTGATTAATCGGTCTTGGCTACATAACCAACTATATTAGGGTACATTTAGTTGGGGAGAGTTGAACTTTAGAATGAGAATGCGAATGGAAATGAGTGACTCCCATTCCAACCATTTGGTTGGGAGAAGTCTCATTCCCATTCTAATTCTAGGAAGGAATGGAAATGTCCCAATCTCCCAAAACCTAATCCCTTCTGTCCCCTAGTATTCAAATTCTTTTCCAATTCTAGTTCCGATTCCAGTCACGAACCAAATGCATCAACTTACAATCCATTTTGATTCCAATTCTAGCCGTGAACCAAGCATGCCCTTGATCTTCTTCAGTAAGATAATGATCTAAGCTCAAGCCACACATTACATGGCTCAACTTACAAATGAGCCAAGGCCATGCAATTTCCAACACATAGTAATAAGATTGAGCATAGCTTTATGAAAGCTTATATGAATGGGTAACAAAACAAGCTTCGATAGGTATGGTTGAGCTTATGTCAAGCCCAAGTGCAGTGATGCAACACAAGTTACGGCTAACAAGTACATACTATGATTAGTTAAGCCATGCCAAATATCATAGGAGGCAGTAGATTCGCAGCCGAATTAATTTTGGCCCTTAGAATCAGCATTAGTTTTTGTTGAATTTGTTATTTTGTGGCTGAATGATCTCGGTATAATTCCCTTTTATTTTATTGGGTCAAGTTTCCTATTTTTAGTATGGCTGTGCAAGGCTCTCCTATGGAATACAACCTGGGGTTTAGCTTGAGGTAAACTTGTTTTGATTCAATAAAAAGAATATCTTTGTGAGTATTCTTCCACGTCATCTCTTTTTTTGTTCCTTGTACCCCTCTCTATAGCGTATTTGAGTTAGGCCTGTGTCTTAAAACCATTTAGCCAAGTTTTAGAAACCAAGAACTCCTCATTTGTATGTAAGCTAGAAAGATCTTCTGACAACAAAAATAATCAGAGGGATTTAATCATTGAGTCAAGGTTTAAAGACCTAGTCCTACTGTCAGCATTGATTCAAAATCGAGCTAGTACAACACTGCATCATGCTACCAAGTTAAAAACTTTCTTGCCTTTTGTCTTTTTATTCTTCCTTTTTTTATGATTTTTGGGGATTGTTAAATTTTGTTTATGATGTATTTAGGTCCTATCATGGTGCGCTGTACTGGTCTGAACCGGATGGTATAGGGCATACCATATTATACCAGTTTGGTACCGGTACTCGATATGGATAGCGTAGCGATATTCGATACGCCAAAAAAAATTCATACCGTACCGTATTGATATTGTGCTAATATGGTACCGGTACGAAGTCTGATACCGAAACGATGAACTTTGGGTCCTATAATAGAGTCAAGTAAAGTCCATAATCGAGTTTATGGTGTTGGTATCAGCACCAACACCAATATTGGCACGTCACTTGCATCAATTTAATAGCCTTCTAATTTTTTTTGTTTAATTATGTTTCTATTTTGCTAGCTGGATTAAAGCTCTCTCTTCTTCTCCCTTTATTTTATCTCTTCCTCTTTTCTCCTACTTTTTTAAAAGCCAATAGCATAAAAAAAATGGACTAGGTGACTTTCGACCTCGTCCTTCATTGGGGATAAGCTAGACCGGCTGATGTTACCAGTTGATGCTAATTATATCCTACATGGTACTGGTTGATACCAACTAGTACCACTTAAAATGGTCTAATTATTAGATGGACCAGTCCAATAATCACTTGCTGCATTACTCATTTATATTTAAACAATTCAAAATCACATAAAAGGTGCTTACTATCCACCGTACATAAGCTCCGAGATTTGGATTGGTCCACTAGACTTGATCCATGTAACAATATCTCCTTAAAATTTAATATCTCAAGTATGTTTGAAGACTAGGCAATCATCACATTAATTTAAGATGTCCGGTGTGGATCAGGATTGACCAAGTCCATGTCTTCAATCCATAATCGAATTTTTCATTCTGATCATTCTCTCATATTATCATTGTAACGTTCAATTCTCGCTATGAAGCATGCTAACGTATTGGTCAATATGAGTGAGGAAAGTATATAATTGGCATTGTAGGTCATCTCTATCACAATAGACATCGAACACTAGGCAATAAAAATAACTTGAAAATATTATAAATTGGTCTTTAATTAAGTAAACAGTCTCTTTTTGGCATGTGTAAAGCTTAACCATCCATATAGATATTTGGCATACATACCAATTTGTCACTATAGCATATCAAATTTTATTAACTTATCATTTGAGTTGTTTGACAACGGCCTTTAAATTCCTCAAATAGTTAGTGATAATTATTAACTAATTGACCTGCTCTCCTCACATGTGGTTCAGACCACACACTTGGAGGGATATCTAAGTCAAAACAAACTATACCAGGATAATAAATAATCGAGAAAAATAAATAACTAACTAGAGGGATTCAAACTTATGACTTGTAATAGACGAGCTCTAATGCAGTATTAACTAAATACTTGACCTCAAAAGCATAAGCTGATAAGAAATGGGCCAATAATGCACTCTAGGTATAGCAGGCTTAATCGTAGTATCATACTTAATATCTTATCTTAACTTAGCTTAGCTTAATAAAGTTAGGAGGTGAAGGATATGGTATATGACTTATAGCTTAGCCTAACTTTCCATTATTCCAAGTCAAGTAGTAAAAATTTCATCACATCTGGATCATTCTAGAAGGTAGCTTAATTATCTACTTTGAGAATTTTTCTTTGGAAGAATTATTTACCAATACATCTGGATGGTCTCCATGGATGTTTCCATGTTGCCCTCATGAACCTTTTCCACTTCCTTCCAACAAAAAAACATTATAGCAAATTTCTTATTTTCTTCTTTCAATTGTTGCATTCTTCAAAGATTAGTAACGCCAATTTTCTTATAATAGCATTATAAGGTGACTAAGTTGGATAATCAATTGAAAAGAAATGCTTAATCTAATAGGGAAAAGGTTAAAAATGTACATCCGGGGTAACACCCTCTCTCATATGCGGCCAGAACTATGCACATGGAGGAGCAATAATGATTGAAACGAGTCAAAATAATAGCTAGAATATTTTAATAAATAATTAGTACCAACCTGAGCTCTTATACCATATTTAGTAACTATTTGAGCCCAAAAACTTGAGATAATAAGAAAAGAAGGATGGACAATATATATCAGGCTTAACAATAGTCATTAGCGGTCCCCCAAAATTTTTCAATAGGTCAAGGGTGTATCTTTCGCTCGAAAGAAGGAATCCACTATTGGATCATCCACAAATTTTTTTGAGATCTATGTGGGTGGATGAATGGCGGAGCTCGGAGTGCTTTGAGATATGTGCAGTGGGTCATCCAATAGTAGATTCGTGCAATGGAAGGTGAATCCTTCTTTTGTGTGAAAGATACAACCGTGATCCCTTTTTCAAGATGTAGCTAGTCAAAGTGGGTAAATACTACATTTACCTTTTTTTGAAAAAAAAAAGAGATAAGGATTACAGTAGCAAAACTGAGAAAATATGTAGTATTTTGCTATTTTGCTCTTATCAAGTTTAACTTGTTATACAGTTGTGAGAAGAAAAAGATTGATCAATACAACATCTCACCTTCATGCCATTATAAGGCTTGCATCTTGCAGGGATAGTTAGTCTTTTTTTTTCTGATTGCCATACAGAAAAAGAAAATAAAATTTTCATGCAGGCTCTATCTCAAACCATCTCAAACACCTATGAGCTCATTTCTTCCTTAAGCACCATCTAAAAGTCATTACCTCGTTTCTTATCTCGTATAGTTTTCCAATTGGCACCATCCTCCCAAATTTACTCTCTTTTTTTTGCTACAACAGATGACTCATACACGTTTTGTATGAATACACCCAAAAAAATAAAAAAACAACAAGTGTCGGAGTACTCTAGGCACTAATGGAGATTTGGAGGGATGGAGGATTAAAGGGTCTGTTTAGAGGTGTAGGTCCACAAGTTGAGTGTGTTGGACCTTCCGTAGGTATTGTTGTTTCTTTTTATAAAGTTGTCAAGTATGTTTTGCATCAGAGAACATAAACTCATGAGAGGGATTCTAGACCCTCTTCTATGAAACTCTAAAGGGGCTAGCATTGATGCAGTCGATGCTGCCTTTCACATTATTGAGAAGGTTAGAAGAAATATCCTGATTGAGTACAAATGAGATGCCATCACAAGTTGAGCATAAGTAATACTTGTCCAATTTACTTTCTTTACATAGTAAACTTGGAAGAGCTTCACCATCTCATAACTCAAAAGATTGCTTGGCCCGTTGCATTGTTCTGCTTTCAAAAAGTAGGCCTAATCAAAATCTCCTCCTATTAGTTGCACGATTAAGAAAATAGAAGTATTCTAACCTTGCCAAATAGCATCTTTACATTCACATCGTGTTGGATTGAGAGAATTAAAGAGAACAGAAGTAAAATAAAGAAAAGAAAGTAAGAAGACTCTATTTGGTTAGAATATAAGAGAAGAGAAACCCATTTATCCTATTATAGAAATTTGACAAGAAAAGAGAAGTTTAAATCCCTCATTGGGATAATCTATTTGGATACAATGGAGAGAAAAAGAGGAGATAAGGGAGGAGAGCAAAGAAGAGAAGACAAGAGAAAAGAAAATAACCTAGTCTCTCTTGTTTGGATGTACAGGTGGGAATAAAAAGAAATTTATTTGAACTATCCAATTTAGGGGCAAAAGTGAAATAAAGATTTATATAATTTCTTTACTCTATAAATTTCTCAATTATAGAACAGGAAAAAATTGTAAGCTCAAAGAGTCTCTCTATTTCTCCTCTTTCTACTGCTTTGCTTTATCTTCCTAATCCAACAAGAGCAACTCAAGCAATCTTCCATCGCTGCAATTCCTTATCAAGGTCTCCTTTTCTTCAATGATCGATCTTCCTTGTGCAACGACAAGCTCTTGTCCGAGTTTGGGAGAATGTGAGATAAGGTTAGCAACTACCAATCCTTTGAGCCATATATCAATTAAAGTTCTTGTTTTGGAGGCTCTTGTTCACTAAGGCTTTGCGGCCGTCTTTCTAGCATGGTCTTAGTTTCATCAATTACATTAGTTTGAGAAAGACATAGAGCATTATGGGATTGTATTAATTTTCAACATTCTATTTTAGAGAATTCATAGTGTTTGCTTTCATATTGTTTTCCAGCTCCTTTTGTTTGTTTTTCTTTCCAAGAGCAACTTAAGTTTTCTGCTTACTACTCTTGATTTGTTTCCCTTACAAATAACTTCTTTTTTCTCAATAGAAGCTAAGTGACATCCCTGCCTCCCTTATTCCATAAAATAAAAGGAGCAACTCAATTTCTCTCTTCATTTTCTCTTCTATACTCAATTTTTCTTGATTCAAATAGGGTTAAGCTAGGGGAGAAGAGAGAAAAATGATTTCTCTTCAAATCCCCTTGTTTAATATCTCCAACATGAAGAGATTTGGAGAGGAAACTCCCATTCCCTTCTTTTCAATTTTGCCTTTTGTTCTCTTCCTTTCTTTCATACTCTCATGAGTTCAAGATTCTTTTCATTCTCCTCTTCTCTTCCTCTCTTTTAATTTTCTCCTATCATCTAAGTTGTGCAAACTAGATGTAGATAATATGCAAATTTTGTCAAATTGGATGGAGTTAAAAGATATAGAATGTAGACCCAACCCAACTTGGGTCTAATTTTTGACCTCGACCCCATCCACCAGTCTTCAAAATAAACTAGGCCAGATTTAATTAGATCGAAATTAGGCCATGGGTCAAACTTGTCTCTACAATCAATTAGAAACATCGACTAATCCCCATGCATATATCGTAATTACCATTGTCCTATTTAATAATGATGTTGTTTATTTTGATATGTCACTTAAAACCTCAAATTTTTCTCTTTTATTTTGGTAAGGCAAATAATTTATATGATTCTTGTGTAGATACATCCATTGGTATTAGAGAACAGAAACTCACCAAGATACCTAGGGACAAAGGTGATGGAATTTCAAACAAACTTTTCAAGTGATTCACAATATAGAAAGCCAACCAATCAGCTACATTTGTTAGCTTCTCTATAAATATGTGCAACTTCAAAAGAAGTAAGAGCAGAGGTGATCTTCCAAATATCTAAGATAAGAGAATGAGCCCCATAGGGATGAGTATCTAGTTTAGCTATCTACTTTACCACACCTCTAGAGTCTCTCCCTTTAACATAATTTAGGTTGCCCCTCGAAAGATAATGGCATAGTGAGTTCCTCATATGCTTCTCTTAACTCTACCAATAGAGCTATCATATTATACTACTACTCGTCTCCACCAAAATAGAGTTAAAACTAAAGATAATGAAACATGCACTACCATTTGCGCCTCCATGCATCATACTACTATCGAAGTTAATCTTTAACAAGCTAGGGGATGAGATGGAATCCATGCTTTCCCCGACTGTCAGAGTTCGCATGATAGCATTGATGTGGATGAACTCCTCAGCGTTGGGTAGATGCTCATAAAAGTTAAATAGAGACTTTGATCTGCATCCAAAACAATCACCCAAATTTCTAGCTAAATAAATATGATATGCAATATAGCCATAAAGAATAATATCTTTCCCACATGCTTTATGACATGCCCCTTCCTTTAAGTAGCATACAAAGGAGTCCAGAGAGTTGAAGGGGATAGCAGACCCAATGGAAGGAGCTACATGCCTCATGGTTCTCAGATATTCAAGTAGCATATGATTGACAATTTTCTCTATATTTGAGCAGCAATCACGATGGCAGTAATTTGAAATCCTCGGCAATGTAAAACATTCTAAATATGAAAGTCAAATCCAAGCCATATTCCAAAGAAAAGAGCAACTCTTAGGTTGGTGCCTACCTTCCAAACTTAGGAGGTATCCATATATCGAGGCTGAAGAGCTAACCTAAAGGCAGTGGTGCCCTACCTAAGCTTATTCTATGTATCAAGAACTAGAATGGCAATAGACAACACCTTGGGTGCCAATTCTTCTCTCAAGGCATGGAGAATAAAAGAAATATCCCACTTCCTATTTCCTTGAATCATAAATCCTTTATGATTAGGTTCTCAAGGATGACACAATCAACTGTGGTGGGCATGCTAAATGATGGAGCTATTGCAAGCAGGTCTTGGAGCAGAAGACTAGGATCATGGCCCATAATTAGCCCTCACCAGAGTATACCAATAGTGTCTGAATTTAGAATAAATCTAGTTGCATGCTTGGCTATTAAAGCATCATGTGTGAGTGATGGAGGGCTAAGTATTGATCATTCTTCATAAGACCTATTCTATAAGAAGTATGTTTTATGATTATCTATTTTAGAAAACTCACAAGAAATAAAACAACCCCTAAATATCTCTTTTTCAACTCCTAATATCTTGCTCATCTTTTTTCTCTTATATCCTATCGCATCTTCAATTGTACATGATATTTTCTTTCTAGATACAATCCAACCTAGCCCTTTAGCACCTGTGTACAAAATTATGTCATCTACCTTCATAGTTTCCCACACCATACATCGAATTGATACATAATTGATTCAAGCCTACAAGGTAGGTGCATGCGTGTCCACGTAAATCTTTTTACTTGCTACCTACTTATTGCTAGTGTTCAACATGTTATTGTGTTGACTCACACACTCGAACTACTTTTGATATGTGATTGACCATTCACTTGTCATGATATTGTAATTAATATATCCATCATACATCTGGCTTATTGTTTAAATTACATAGTAATGTTGTGCATTAGATTTACTTAAAATGAGTTTTTTACCTTATTCAAATTATCAATATTTCACTTTACTATGCAGATTACTTTTTCACAAGAAGAATCAACTTTGAAGTATCCTAAATCAAATGACAATAATTTCTCTCACCAGCATAAAATAGATCAACCAACATTAGTAATTTAAAAAATGAATTTATACTTTTAGCTAAAAGAATAATGAAGATATAAATAATGTGAAGCATAAAATGGCATACATGGATCTAAACAAAATCAAACTTACATATACTTTTTGAGTTAAGATCTGGGGCAAACCAGCAATATTGACCATGTCCAACGAACCACGGGCATGCTATGTACTCATCTTGACCATCACCAACACGTTTAATCCCCCTATGATAAGTCAAATTATACCTAACTTCAGGATCAAAGGTACCCGGTTCGTTAAGGTAGATGCAGTCTTTTCTGCACCTATCGAGACCACTCAACATAAAAGATGTGCTGCAATTTGAAGACAAGAATAGTGTGGAGTCACCAATAGTTCTCATTTTTTCCCATCTCGGTCCCTTCTCTACGTTTAAGCTATAAATTTCAAAGGGCATCTCTGGATATCCATCATCATCATCATCATCATCATCAACAACATCCTCCTCCTCCTCATCATCATTATCTTGCTCCTCCTCATTTTCCTCTTCGTCATTGTCTTCTTCCTCCTCTTCATCATTATCATAATGCACTGGGCCTGCTAGCAAGCTTTTCATCACACTCAATAAGACAGTAGTGACATGTGAAGAAGTAAGGCACTAACAATTCTCTGGCTCGGATGAAGTTGTTGCTACCATTGCCTATGTTATATTTTGCAATGTTTCCTCGTAGATCAACTGCCAAAAATCTTTCAAAGCAGTATGAGATATACTGGATCGCACTGCACAGATTAGTATTAAGTAGTGTCCAATTATTAGCTCCCGGCCTGCAATAAGCAACTTGCCGAGATCTAGGGAGAGTAGCCATCACTACACAATTCTCCTCCCAAGGGGCTGATGACAAGATGGCCTCATCAATAAAAAAATCCCGCATTTCTTTTAGTGCAATAGGGCCACCATCCATGCAATGAGAGATCCAATGCCCACCAACCTTTGAGACCTTGAAGCCTGAGGCTAGTGCAATCTGCTCAGTAACTGGTGGCAATTGGACTTGTGCTCTTGTGATTGGGTTGAGAAGCGAGATGGCACCACTCTCATCCATCAAAACTAACCAGCCTTTAGAAGCCCCACAAAGAACTTTCTCCCTTGCCTCAGGTAGAGGGAAAGTGACGACTTGATTCTCATAGAGGCTATAGAAGGATATACTCTTGGTGTATGGATTGTATGGCAACATCAATACAGGAGGAAATCGGATCTGAGGAACAGCGGCACGCCATACACAACAAACTGATCGAAATCGAACTTTGTCCACACAGCAGGGCAGCTTGTCGCTAATTTCATTTAGAAGCTCTAGTGGGAGATCCGTCCAGTTCGGCATCGCTCTTGCTGCCATTGATGTATCAAGATGAAGAGAGGAGTCTAGGTTGGAATTAGGATTGCTCTTTTCTTTTTTTGGGTAGTGGCAGTGGTAGTGAGATTGGAAGGAGAGGATTCATGAGACAAGATGGAGATATGAACAAGTGGCTTTAGGAGATATGCCTCTCGCTATTCGACAATGGAGTGACGACTGGCAAATAGAGCCCAATATTGGCAGTGGGGTGTGAAAGAATGCATGAACTCCAACCAAAAGGATTGAATGCGTACATATAAAGGTAATAATATCGTGGTATTAAAAGGAAAGAGGGAAAGCGGAGGGTTTGGACATTTACTGCTAAAATTTGGGTTTAGTCCCACATTGGGTTCGGGTGAAAAGAGAACTTAAGAGCCGTTACAAAAATAAACCATGTACATTGATAGCATGCAGGTGAAATTTAGAAAAGACTGTTGCCTTATGTCACACAAATGCAAATGAATGGAAAGTCAGGTTTAATGATGTTGACGTCACCAAATAACAAGTTGTTTTTATTATTATAATGGTAATAATGACCTACATTGAAGCGATTCAGCCAACTTTTGGACTAGTTTGGAAATATAGAGGGGAAGAATGAAAAGCTTATGGATAGGCCATCGACGATGCATTGTATCTTGTGGATGCATGTATAGAGACTCCTCTGTGAGAAGAGGAATTTGTTTCTATATTAATCTATATCATTCTTAAGTACATGGTGCCACATCACTCCTCATCACACATGATGGCATATGTTGACAGATAAAGAGCCTTTATGATGCAAATTAGAAATAAAAATCCAACATCTCATACAAAATTTAAATGCTCGCACAAAACATACTCATGCAATCGAAAGATGGATATTCTAGCAATAATCTCTCATAGTAAAAATATAAGCTTTCAAATGTACAATTGATTAACACCATTTTTTGCTACTTACATCCCCTAAGTTATTGCACATCTAATTTGGATGAGTATATGTCTTCTAGAGACTAATTTGGACGAGTATATGTCTTTTAGAGACTATCATAGATAATTTTATATGAGCTATCCAAATATGCTGCCTTTCGAAGCTATCTAGTTAGACCATCCTTGCAAAGTGTCATGCCCAAGAATGGAACTCAATACCATGCTATATACATGCAAAAAATCAGGATTTAAAAGCTTTTTAAATTTAGATTTGAGAATGTGGATAATCATTATTGAACTGAATGATAAAAGGAGACGTGCAATATGTTAGGTTCTAACATAAAGATTGCATTTTCTTTATACCATCTTATGCTGGTAAGTATCAACATGCATATATCTTATTAAGATGCCTATAAAGAGTTATTAAGACATTAAATTGGAAGATTTAAAATTAAAGTTCTTAAAAAATTTAATAATGAGAAGATGCATATCTTTGGCATTCAAAGCAAGAACTTGAACAATGATATTGGAATTTATAAGTGCAGCTCATGAATGGCCGTGAAGATTAAGATTTGAAGGGTTAATATTATAACTGTCACAAAATTGTTTGAAGCAATATTAAAAATGTTGATTAGCAACTTCTAGGAGTCTCATATTTTTTTCATAGGTTGGCTTTGTTAACTAACTAATTGACCACAAAAGCTTAACCGTATAGGAAAAGGGTAATCAATATATATCAGGCTCAATATGGTGATCACTAAGTGATAATTGAGCTCATATGGAGTGATAATTGAACCATGTAGCATATACCATGCATGTAGAGTGATAGTTGAGTCAATATTGACTAGAATTAGAATAACAGATAATTAGAAATAATTTGATAAATAATTAAATTGAAGAAAAGTTGAACTCATAAATGCTAGCAAATTTGAGGTCTAATATGATGTTATCTAACCAATTGACCCTAAATGCCTAAACTTATAAGGAATGTGTCACTACACCAAATATGGTCTACCGTCGCATTTTGGACAATGTCAAAAAAAATAAAAATGTCATAATAGATGAGTGACATGTTCCACCATTTTTCAAAAATATCATAACAAGCACCGTCGCTTTAACCTTAAGCTTCATTTCTGACAAATACTGGTGTAGGTCATAAGCTATTCCCATGTTTGTCATAAACATCATTATTCAACTTTAAAAGATATTATAAATATCGCTAAAAAAGATATAAACTTTTAAATATTCAGATTTGATGATAATTATGCGTCACTTTAGTATTATATTATGATAGTTACTGATGCGGGGTCGGAACCCCGACACCAGCCCACACACCGGCCGAGCAGGGAAAGCATCCGCGTCCTTGCCGAGGTATTGTCCGCTCTGGGATTGCCGCTTCGGGTCTCGGCGGGAGGTCGCCCAGGGCCGTGGCCCAATGACAGTCACCACCGAGCCCTGACGGCGCGGGGGGCCGCGGAGGTACTACCCCTACCCTCACGGTTTTGTCCTACAAAAGGGCCCTCGGTGATGAGAGAGTGCTGGAGCAGCTCAACTCAGAGCACGTGGGTATTGTCCGCTTTGGGATTGGCGGGACGTCGCCCAGGGCCTTGGCCCAATGACAATCACCGCGGGCCTTAGCCCTTTCCACCCGCACGGTTTTGTCCCTCCTTAGAGGGGCCCTCGGTAAGGAGAGGTTATTGAGCCCCCCATTTAAGGCACAGACCTTTCCGCTGATTAGCCGATGTGGGACTAAACTGGGAACCCCATCCCACAACACAGCCCCCCCAGCGGGAAGGTCTGTGCGTGGCCGGGGCCCTTCCTCTAGCGCCATCTGATGCGGGGTCGGAACCCCGACACCAGCCCACACACCGGCCGAGCAGGGAAAGCATCCGCGTCCTTGCCGAGGTATTGTCCGCTCTGGGATTGCCGCTTCGGGTCTCGGCGGGAGGTCGCCCAGGGCCGTGGCCCAATGACAGTCACCACCGAGCCTTGACGGCGCGGGGGGCCGCGGAGGTACTACCCCTACCCTCACGGTTTTGTCCTACAAAAGGGCCCTCGGTGATGAGAGAGTGCTGGAGCAGCTCAACTCAGAGCACGTGGGTATTGTCCGCTTTGGGATTGGCGGGACGTCGCCCAGGGCCTTGGCCCAATGACAATCACCGCGGGCCTTAGCCCTTTCCACCCGCACGGTTTTGTCCCTCCTTAGAGGGGCCCTCGGTAAGGAGAGGTTATTGAGCCCCCCATTTAAGGCACAGACCTTTCCGCTGATTAGCCGATGTGGGACTAAACTGGGAACCCCATCCCACAACACAGAATCTGATGCGGGGTCGGAACCCCGACACCAGCCCACACACCGGCCGAGCAGGGAAAGCATCCGCGTCCTTGCCGAGGTATTGTCCGCTCTGGGATTGCCGCTTCGGGTCTCGGCGGGAGGTCGCCCAGGGCCGTGGCCCAATGACAATCACCACCGAGCCCTGACGGCGCGGGGGGCCGCGGAGGTACTACCCCTACCCTCACGGTTTTGTCCTACAAAAGGGCCCTCGGTAAGGAGAGGTTATTGAGCCCCCCATTTAAGGCACAGACCTTTCCGCTGATTAGCCGATGTGGGACTAAACTGGGAACCCCATCCCACAACACAGCCCCCCCAGCGGGAAGGTCTGTGCGTGGCCGGGGCCCTTCCTCTAGCGCCATCTGATGCGGGGTCGGAACCCCGACACCAGCCCACACACCGGCCGAGCAGGGAAAGCATCCGCGTCCTTGCCGAGGTATTGTCCGCTCTGGGATTGCCGCTTCGGGTCTCGGCGGGAGGTCGCCCAGGGCCGTGGCCCAATGACAGTCACCACCGAGCCCTGACGGCGCGGGGGGCCGCGGAGGTACTACCCCTACCCTCACGGTTTTGTCCTACAAAAGGGCCCTCGGTAAGGAGAGGTTATTGAGCCCCCCATTTAAGGCACAGACCTTTCCGCTGATTAGCCGATGTGGGACTAAACTGGGAACCCCATCCCACAACACAGCCCCCCCAGCGGGAAGGTCTGTGCGTGGCCGGGGCCCTTCCTCTAGCGCCATCTGATGCGGGGTCGGAACCCCGACACCAGCCCACACACCGGCCGAGCAGGGAAAGCATCCGCGTCCTTGCCGAGGTATTGTCCGCTCTGGGATTGCCGCTTCGGGTCTCGGCGGGAGGTCGCCCAGGGCCGTGGCCCAATGACAGTCACCACCGAGCCCTGACGGCGCGGGGGGCCGCGGAGGTACTACCCCTACCCTCACGGTTTTGTCCTACAAAAGGGCCCTCGGTAAGGAGAGGTTATTGAGCCCCCCATTTAAGGCACAGACCTTTCCGCTGATTAGCCGATGTGGGACTAAACTGGGAACCCCATCCCACAACAGTTACTAAATGTCACTTAAATATGTTATTTGTCAAGCTATTGCAATGTTTGTAAGCATAGCTCTAATATTTCATTAATATGACTATAACTGAAGCAACAAGAAGTATTGCAACACCTATAAATATCATGTTATCTTCATAAGCAACATCTATAAATGTTTCTTAGAATTGTTCTATCTACAACTTTTTTACGTTTATAAGCATCATTATAGATGTTTTAAAATGTTGCTAGAAACAAAGCAGTTTAGCGATTCGGTCACATTTTTTACATTGCTTTAGGTGCTTTTCTTCTCTCTATTTATCATAATTAATAACATGCATAAACTTATTTACATATATATTAGAATTTAAATATATAAAATTCATATAGTTATTCCAATATCACTTCTATTCAATACACTAAATCCACATTAAATACACATTTTCAATTTGTCATCCATTTATACTACTAAAATTGAATCCGAAAAGTATCTAATGTCTTCACACTTTCACCAATCCAACGATTGCCAATACTAAAGCCACCACCAAGTACCCTCCTTATCTCCTCCCCCATTACTCTCTTCATTCGAATCCTCTTCTGCGATCACCACCTTCTGGTTGCCCCTTGATCTCTTCCTCTCCAAGTGCAAGACCATCCTTCACCTTCCTCGGCCTCCTCCACTTCTACCCCTATCATAATAGAACCTTTACTTGAGATCTTATCTCTTAGGCCATCATTGCCTCGCACTCCCTCCTCCCTTCTTATCATGGGGAGATGCCAACCTCCTTCGTCTCAGGCCCCCCTAGTTGAAGATAATTTGTCTTAGGCCCTCTCCATCTCCTCCTACTTCACCAGACAAGTCTACCTCCATCCTTCACTGCCTTGTCTCCTCCCTCCTCGCACACTTTCTCACAAATCCGAAGTTTTTCTCTAGTGCCACCTCATCTCCCTTCACTAGCCTCTTCTGCCTTGACCTCCTCCACCTCTCCTCTCATTATGTAGACTCTCCCATGCAACAGTCCAGATTCGAGCAGTTATGATCCTTGTGATTGTGGATTGTTAGGATTATTTAAGATATTTTGCATTTGAGAATTAGGATTTTGTAAAACCTAAAGCTTGTTATCAATCACTAGCATGAAACCAAGAAAAAAAAAAAGAGCAATCAAGTGAGGGAGAGAGAATAGAGATTACCTGTTATAGTTGGATATCGGTCAATTAATTTTGTTGTGGTAAGTGGCACTAAGTGGAGGAAAGAGAAAAATAGGAGTGATCTGGGTGGCATGGTGAGGATGTAGGGTTCATGAGAGAACAAAAAATATAGTGAGAAGGAAAATAGCTATACTAGGAAACTTCAGATTGTTTCTTTGGTGAAAAATTGGACAGCCATATCTTTTATAAAAAATTCAAATGCGACAGGAGTAACACTAGCAATATTTTTTTCTTTTTAATAAATCTATCATGATGTTTAATAGAGTAGTTCTATTGCTACATTTATAAATATAATAAAAAGCATAATATTACAATATTTAGTAAAAATCATCACACTTGAAATTGTGAAATCACATCTATGGTGACATTTATAGATAAACATAGCTACCAAATATTTGTGATGATCTTTAAAAACGCCACAGTAATAGATGTTGGAGTGGATTTTTTTTTTTTTTGGAAAAACTAGTTGGAATATATTATATTTGGTATGGTGCGTCGATAACATATATCAAGCTTAAGAGGTTTTTCCTTTTTTTTCACTTTCTCCTATCTTTTCTTGATGAAGTATATTTCTTTCATTTATTTAAGATTGTCAATCACTTAGAATGTATAAATTTGAACTTGAAAATGATCAAAACAAGCTGGACCATGAAATGCTCATTTTGTTTCCTAATAGCTATCAATAAACCTCATGTCCTATTGTTGTATACCCAGTTTTGAGCATCTACTAGATAGCAAATGAAGAAATCTTTGAACATGAACTCAAATGGCCTACCCACCGGTTCTTGTCCTTTGGAAATCTCTTAAGCTATACAAAGTTAAAAGTTTCCTGAGCTTAGCTCGCTCACTTTTGTATCATTGGAGAGAAGCTTGAATCCTTATATATATAAAAAAAAAAAGAATCATTTGGGATTGTTGGATGGCAGCTTTGTGTTGGGCAATATAGAGGAAATAAAACATTATATCTTTAATGATAAACAATAAATAATGTTGCAGATCTTATATCAAACTTGAGGATGGTGAGAGATTGGGTTGGCTGCACTTCAGAGAGGAACAAAGGTTTGATGCCCATCTTGTATGAGGACCACATTAATCAGTAGTTGCACTTAGATCATTAGATGAGATAGTGGGTTGAGAAGGTCACGCTATATTAGAAAACAAATATATCCAGCACATAAAAGCCCTTTTGGATAAAAAGAAATTTCAAGTCATCGGTTGTAACAGTCATCGGTTGCTCCCATTTCATTCTCTTAATGAAATGAGAGTTGGCATTCCCACCATTCTTTTTAAAAAAAAAAAAAAAAGAGGAGGATGAACATAAAGTTGAATGGATGCAAATGCTTTTGGACTTGCCAAGTTGGCTCTATAGTTGTCTCTATGATCAAGGCACTAAAAGTTATCTTATTTAATAATTAAAAAAAATAGTTAAGACTTTCCATTCTTAGGCTTGCTTTCTTTTAAATTGTAACCCCATATTTATCATAATTTAACTCAAAAAAAAATTATTAAATGCACATCAATTTTATGGTGATGTAGTTTGGTCATCCAGTAAGAGTTTTTGGCCAATAAATGGTTGTTGTGTATAGTTTACCATCTAAAGACCACATGACATTTAATTTGTCAGAGCCTTGCTTTGTGTGTGATCTTTTATTTTTTTATGACGATACATTATTATTCAGTAGAGGGAGCATTCGGTTGATGGCCTACTTTTGATAAATGGAATATAGTATATTAAAGTTTAAATTCATAAAGTACTTTTATCCCATTATATATATAGCCCGAATGTATATTTGATTTTTAAACCTTTGAGTCATATGGAGGTTGTTAGATTTCTATAGTTGTATTTTGATCTTTTATCTTTTATAATAATACAAAATTTTATATTGTTTTATATTTTTGTTATTTTTGTATGTAAATGTGATTTTTTTCATGCCTAGTTATTATTTAAAAGATATTGTACCAAAAGATGGTTCCTTATGCCAATTATATGATAGGTTATTTCGACTGATAAAAAGGTTATATGGAAAGAGATTTCGAAAACATCATTTGACTTATACTCTTTTAAACATACTTGTTATAATGCACTATGGCCACACATAGATGCTGAAAATGGTAGATTTAAAATAATTTAACTAAAATTTAAATTATAAAAATATCTCAAAATAATTGATTTATAATAATTAATTAAATTCTAATATATTATATCTCACCTATGGTTGTAGGTTTAAAAGTGTATCTCCCCCTCCTTAGAACCCATATACATTAGAAGTTTTGGGATCCTTTTTCTCTGGCATATTTCAAATCTTTCCAAAAAAAATCTAATAAAATTTATTTTTAGAATTAAAAAATTAAAAATTATGTTATTTTTATATAATTTAAAGATAAATAATTAGGGCTTGAGCTCAAATTAATCTTTTAAATCAAGAAGGTATTCCATTTCCGCCGTTGGATTAAGCTGAGTCAACTTAAACTTTAGTCCGCCAGCGATTTTAGATCCATTTTCAGAATCAAGCTCGACTAATCGTTTTGAGTCTGATCAGATCAGACAGTTAGCGTCTTCCCCATTTCATCAACTTGCAGTGGACGGCTGTGATCCTTCAGCATTCAACCCCTAGTTCTCCTAAACCCGAAACCCCAAACCCAACCCCCGCGGCCTAACGTTCACGATGTGGCGCCGCCTCTCTCTGGTCTCCAAGCTCAAGCCTTCGATCCTCCCTCAAACCCCCATCCCCCGACCCCTCTCCCTCGCCGTTCTTCCCCTCTCCAGGACCCTAGCGCCACCCGCTCCGCCTCCGACGCCACCGTCGGCGGCGGATCCTTATGGGGTCTTTAGGGCTTCGTACGGCCAGGTGGCGGGGATGGGTTCCTCGCCGGCGACGGTCAGCCTGCTGAAGCTGAACGATCTGAGGAACAACGTGCCGAGGAAGAAGAAGAAGCGAAAGGGGCGGGGGATCGGGTCTGGCACGGGGAAAACGGCCGGGAGGGGGCACAAGGGCCAGAAGGCGAGGGGAACCATGAAGTTTGGATTCGAGGGAGGCCAGACCCCGCTGCGCCGCCGCCTCCCACGAAGGGGGTTCAAGAACCCATTCAGCCTCACCTTCCAGGTGATCAAATGTTCTATTTTTCCAAAAAAAAAAAATCGCTCGACTTCTTCCTAAATCTGATCATTTTGGTGTGATTTTTGGTAATAATGTTGGTGGTGGAAGTAGTATAATAGATCGGGAAATAGTCTAGGTGATTCAAGAATGACGTTCTCGGATGAGTTATCTTAGCTGATGGGTTTATTCAGTAAGTTCGACTAAAAAAGATTTTTTTTTACTTGCGGAATTAGCGAACAACTTTGGTTTGTCTCTGATAGTATGCTTATCTTGGGTTTAAAATATGCAAACTAGACATAATGCGCATTGGGCTAATATTATATTGTAATTTGTTAAGATACTTGGATATTGTTCAAAACTTTGTCAGCATTGTTGGTGCGGAGATCCATAGCTGATAACTTATTTGCACTATTATGCAAATTTAGCTTCAAGTTTGGTGAAAATGCTTATAATAGGCTGAGCAGTATTCCGTGTCATCGGTCACTTAAGGTGCATGACCAGATCAACTAGTGTCAACTGCCATTATAATTGAGATGGGAGATGGTATATTGAGGATGAGCACCTACAAAATATGTTGGGAGATTGAATTACTGCTGGCCAAGTACTTTCAGTTACGAAACTTACTAGGAACATGAGAAGGCATGTTTGGGGCGAGTTGTGTTGGCAAATAACTGGTAATCAGCGATATCGGAAAGAAAAAAGTATCAACTGCTCTTGCTTAGAAGAAAGATTGTTCTACTTATGTGTATGCTGTCTAGTTGTTGTCCTATATAGGTATGGTATGTCTGTAACATTAAGTTGCAATAAATTTTTTTTTTTAATGGAAATGAGAAGGTAATATGATGTAATTTAGATGTAATCAATAAGGATAGAAGGATCTAGGAATTGAGTGAGTTAAATAACTAAATAGGATTTAAGCCACTCGATCCAACTACTGGGAAGGCAACATAAGAGAGGAGCTCGCAGATGGTGCATTGGGCATGGTTCAAGTGAGCCATCGACAAGGGGGACACAGAAGTGACAGTGGAGCAGGGATTTGGGTCTTGGAAAGTTAGGGAGAAGGGAGAGGGGCGGTCAGTGACATGGGAGCGAAGAAGCTGAGCTCTTGCGGCTACTTTTCATGGCCTTCTTCTATGGAAGCCACTTAGTTTGGGTGGAGGCTGAGAAAAAGGGTAGGGAACAGGTGGATTAGGTGGTTGAGATGATGGGCGGGGGTGGAATTGGATGGTTGGAAGAGAGAGGTGAGAATTCAGGGCTAGGTTCTCTCCTTGGTCAAAGAGTAATGGAGGAAGAAGCAAACAATAGCCCTGAACGCTTCATAGACATAGTAAGACCAAGAAGCCATATAGGCAGAAAATAAGCCTCAACTGACAGTAAAATTTTGTTAGTTCATGTAACCAGTGCTAGATAGATTCTTGTCCATCCATCAATGCACCCCCCCCCCCCCCCCGGGCCGAAAAAAAAAAGCCATGAAAAAAACAAAAAAGTGGACATGTTCCTCTTGTTGTGATGTGTCAGCTTGTTGGAATATGCAATGTATTGAAGACAACAAAGTTCTCAAGCATGCAACCGAAAATAGGAACAATAGCCATGAAAAAAAGAGTGATTCAAAAAGGTTTGTATTTAGTATATAGAGACTACATTTCTAACACCTCATAGTATCATATTTATTAATAATGTCTTTCTGATAAGGTCATAAATCCCAATTTATTGCTCTTGGTAGGTCAAACACGATATCGTGTATCGTATCCAACTCTTATATCCGAGTCCATGCAATATGATATGGAGGCTATTTCTTAGATTTTTATGAGATTGATGTTGTCATTCCCTTCATCTCTGCTTTTGATTTCCATGGAGGTAGAGCACTTAGTTACAAGCTTCTTTCTTGGTTCCTTTAGCTATGTTCATAATTATTTTAGTGTAGTGAGCTATTACTGGCTCCTTCATGAGCATGTTCATCTACGAGAACCTCCTCGTTAACTCCGTGTTCTCAATTTTTACCACTTAGTGTAAGCTAACTGGGTAAGTGTATCTTTTCCTTTTGCAAATGGCTGAATAGTCTATATTTTGGCTCCTCACATCCAACTCATTTTATTCATCGTATTATTGTTTGTGGTAGCTAAAAGATCTCTCACTGATACCCAAAAAAAAAGATCTTGCATTGATTCACAGAGTGGTTATGCTTATTATATATTATTTTTTTACTGATGGAAACAATGGTTGATCTGATTGTTATCATTGTTAGCAGAAGAAAGATACTACATGACTGAGTATGCTATTAGTTTTGCAGGGCAATTATCATACTTGAGCCATTTCTGTCCTTACTCTTAACCTTGAAAGTTGTTCATTTTGTTTTCAATTTCTTTTAACAGCCAGTAGGATTGGGAAAGATTGCAAAACTCATAAATGCAGGCAAAATTGATTCATCAGAACTGATAACAATGAAAACTCTCAAGGTACTAAACTTTATCATTTATTTTCACACCACAGTGACATGTCATATTTGTATTAACTTCAAAATATTCTTTTATATTCTGTAATTATAGGATACAGGTGCCATAGGGAAGCAGATAAAAGATGGTGTTAGATTGATGGGTCGTGGTGCAGAACACATCAAATGGCCAATTCATTTTGAGGTAAACCTCCATTAGCAGTTATTTTTTAGTGTCACAGTAAATTCTCCATATTTGCATATCGCTTGCTGATCCTTAGGTTATTTCCAATGAAATAGATGCTTTCATCCTTTTGTTCTCATAGGCTGTTTGAATATGGCACAAATAGAATTCTTGAACACATTAAATAAACAAGATGCTAACCTCCAGAAATAAAGATGACCATCATGGATAAGCTTCTATCTGTTGCATGTATCTATCATGACCTATTCTTCCAGAAATGTGAGCTTGTCCCAATTTGCCCTCAATTTCCATCTTAATTTTTCTTATGTTCTTGTATATTGCATCAGTGTAGATCACTCTCCAATGTTAGGTATTACCAATAATTCCTTAATTGCAGATAGGACCATCTTATATCAGACATTCTGATTTCTCTTGAGCTTATTTCAGCAATTAGTAGGTGATATTAGCAGTTAACTTCATTAACCAATTTGAAGTTCCTGACTGTCATTTATAAATCAGCATCAACCATTAACAAATTTCTAATATATTACAGGAGTTTACAATCTTTACTTTTCTTTTCTTTTCTTTTTTTTAGAGAAACTAATCTACCATGTCTTATCCTGATTTCAGTCACAAAATAGGCAAGAACCTAAGTTGAAGTTTTAGGAAAGCCAATTCAAGAATTTGACAACAAATTCAATAAAAGCCAGCCTTTTCCTGAGTCTCAATCCTAAATCTACAATCAGTTTACACTGTTGAGTCAATGGTCTGTCGATTTCATTTCCTTTGGGAAGGGAAGAAACTAAAATTTTCCTAGAAATTTTATTTTATCACATGCAGGTGGGTTCTACTATGCATATATGGTACCACGTTGCTAGGTAAGGGTGAAATAGGCAAATTTCTTTGTTTAATTTAAAAGTAAATAACGGCTGAAACAACTCTAAAGTGCAAACACCAGGAACCTCTCTTGGCTGAATCAATGGCTAAAATTAGAACCTTTAGCACGAAGCCTCCTCAAGATTGGTTTGTAACCTTCCAAAGCTACATAATGTTTATATCTTTTGAAATAGGAATTTTCAACTGTATATTTTGCATTTGCAACTCCATTTTAATCTGATGCACCCATCTCTAGCTGTAATTTTTCTTTTTACCAATAACCTCGTCGTTTTATGATACATCCTGGCCTTAAACATTGCCGGTTATATAGGTTTTTAGTCTCACCGGCATCTGTTTGTCGTACATGACTTATAGCAACTCATTTTCCTTTCTTTGGCCCCAATCTTGCAACATTAAATTAGCTGTTTACTCATTTCTCCCTTCCTCATGGTGTGTAGATTTAGTTATTCCAGCTCCAAGATTCATGTGTAGTCTCTAGCCATCAATCTTCACTTCTATGTCATTTTGATTCTATTTTTTCACTAAAAACAATTATAATAGAAAGCAAAGCCAGGTGCGCCGCGTACTACATTACATGTAGTGCACACATTAGCGAAAAATGTAAGCTGCCCTAGGAGCAAATTTGCAAGAATAGAATGTTTTTTTCTCATCTGCAGACCAATATACTCTTTAATTGGTTGATATGCATGCGATCTAATGCAGGTATCAAGGGTGACAGCTAGGGCAAAGGCTGCAGTAGAAGCTGCAGGTGGGTCTGTGAGGAAGGTGTACTACAACAAATTGGGATTCCAGGCACTGCTCGAGCCTGAGTGGTTTGCCAAGAAGGGACGCCTCTTACCAAGAGCTGCCAGGCCCCCACCAAAGCAGCGAGATAAGGTTGATAGCATCGGTCGCCTACCTGCCCCAACCAAGCCAATACCTTTTACTGCAGAAGCTCAAGCAGCGGCCTAAGCACAAATGACACAGAGACAGTGGAATGCAGTATTTGCAGATGGATTTCTGAGGCTTCCAAAATGGCAGTCGAATGTCTTGCCAATAGATTTGTTAAAATAATCGAGCATGGTCAGCTTCTGCCATCCACATGTAGTTTGTTCTGAAATGGACATTTTTTTCCTTATTGAATCCATCAGCCTGAATTGTTGAGTTCCGTCTAGTTTTTTTTTTAATTAAATTTTTGTTTTTCCAGTGGATGTCTTCAGGAGGGGGAGATGTACGAGAGTTTAGCTCGGTTAGATTTACGAGAGTTTGTACAAGTTTTTTTTCTTTCATAAACATGGCAATATACGAGATTATCCAGCTGTCAAGTCAATGATACGTGTGTTATGGTGATTGGTGCTTGCGCCCCAGAGTGAGGACGGACAGTCCACGTCTCACCGTTGGAGCGCGATGACATCCTTTGTCAAAGTGATCGGGCCCAAATACTTTTTTTGAAAATTTGGAGAGAAAAAAAAATATTTTTTTAAATATTTTTATTAAAATATTTTTATTATGAAAAGAGATATGCTTATAAATAGAAATGCAAATAAATAGAATCAAACCAAGTCATGACCAGATCAACTGAAAATGCAGCTGTAGAGATAAAGCTTTATAGAGATAGAGTAAATAAATATATATAAATACAAATAGCATATAAAAAATTAAAAAAAATACTCTAAAATATATTTATTCTTTTAATTTAGTACTTATTTAATTTAAAAATAAAATAAATATTATAAAAAATTTATTTTATTTTTTTCTTCAAATCCTTTCATATATAAAAAAGAAAAAAAAAATAGAACCAAAAATTTTTCCTCCTATTTCTTTTTTTTTTCTTTTTCTCTCCACTAAAAACTTTCAAATATCAAAATTTTAACTTTTCCTCCCATCCCATTTCTTTCTCCGCAATTCCACATTTTCAAACAGAATCTCTAAGAAGTTGTGTTCCAATGGAGTGAGCATACGGTGAAGATAACAGTCTTAAATATAAGAAAGAAGATCATTTAAATAAAACACCATCCAAAATACAACTTCGCTATATTTACTACAGCCAATCATCACTTCATCTAACCGAAAGATGAAATCAGACGGCGCTCAAGCCCTCTCCCCCCTGATCCGACGGGCGAGCTGAATGTCCTTGGGCATAATCGTGACTCTCTTGGCATGGATCGCGCAGAGGTTGGTGTCCTCAAAGAGCCCCACGAGATAGGCCTCCGCCGCCTCCTGGAGGGCGGAGACGGCCGAGCTCTGGAAGCGGAGGTCGGTCTTGAAGTCCTGGGCGATCTCACGGACGAGCCGCTGGAAGGGGAGCTTGCGGATGAGAAGCTCCGTGCTCTTCTGGTACTTGCGGATCTCCCGCAGAGCCACCGTGCCGGGACGGAAGCGATGGGGCTTCTTCACGCCGCCGGTGGCCGGGGCCGATTTCCGAGCGGCCTTGGTCGCCAGCTGCTTTCGAGGGGCCTTGCCGCCGGTGGACTTGCGGGCGGTCTGCTTCGTTCGGGCCATCGAGAATGGATGGAAGGCTAGGGTTTGGGGATCGAAGGGAAGAGAAGGATTCGGACTTGAATTGGAATCGAGAGATTTGAAGCTGGGATGAGGAATGAGGGTGAAAGGGAGGGGGTTTAAGTAGAGGGAAATGAAGGGCGCGGGAGCGGGATCGGGGGCCTCGAGGGGTTTGGAATTCGGGGAAATTTCGGGCGCGCGTCATCATGAAGCGTCGGATATCATTTGATTGGATGGTCAGGATCTCGTTTGGAGGCAGCACGCGGATCGCGATCCGTGGCTCTTCGCAATAGGCGAACGATCTCGGCTTCATGAGAGGAGCCCGATTCGGACGCGGACCCAACCCGAATCGAGACACAACCCGAAGAGATTAGATTCACACTAAAAATTGGATCAGATTTGAGTGTAATTCCGAAATGCTTTCTGGATCATCTTCGAAGGAGAAGCGATCATTTTCTTCTTTTCGTTCATTGTATCTTGAGACTGGATGGGATCAGTCTCATACTGTTCCAAAACCACTTTTCTGATTGTTCAAAGTAAACTGAAAATTAATAAAACTTGAGTTGGCTCAGATAATTAAGCCCAGCAGGCAGTCGTAGGCCCCTTGAGATCAAGGATCGGTGGCTTAAAATGTCCGGTTCCTCGTTAGACCCTTAGAGTCTGTAGATTGGTAGCTGAAAATGTCAAGCTCAGGTTTATAGGTATGAACTTCAAAGACAGACGTTTGGATCACTAAGGTGATCTTAAAGCACCAATGATTTTTATCTCGGGGTAACCTGATTCCCGATGTCTAAAATCACTATGTTTGGAATGTTACATTCAAGTGATTAAAAATCCTTGGGCATCCACCGGTAATTTGTTTGTTATTCGATAAGAATCCAAAATCACTGACCATATACTACCAAAAATATTCCTAATATATTCCATAAAATATATTTATTAATCATATAAATATATATTATAATATAAATATTAATATATTAATTATTAAATATATTAATTATGCTTCAGCACCCTTCTTCCATCGGAATCCATCATCGCCGGCATTGGTACATTGTCACCGTCGCTTGCTGGTGAGTCCCACACCATTTTCGAGTTCTGTGGGCGAGGAGGCTACCACCTAGGGCTGTTGGGGGTGTTGCCCCTTTCCCTTTCCTCCTTTGTTTCCTCTTATGCATGACCGAATCACCACGACATCTTGCCACCGATTGCACCACTGCACCATAGGCCGCGCCACAAGTTGCACGTCCGTCGAACCCTCTTCTCTCCTTGTTCCTCTCCTCTCTTCCTTCTCTTCCTCCTTCCCGTTTTCTTCTTCTTTTTAAGTTTTTTATTTATCTTCCCATTTTCTATTCCCTTATTTGTTAAATTCAAAAAAAATAATTTCTTTTCCCCTTACTCAGAGCTAAGTTACTCTTTGGTTGGAGACCTTGAACTGCCCCGGTACCCAAGCAGCATACTAGAATTGAATCTTCATTTGTTCCTCTACTAGCTAACCTGTTCGCCAATTGATTTGCCTATGGATAAACATGGCTTGCAAGAAAGTAATTGAGAATCGTCTTAGAATGGAATAATGTCTGCAACAAGAGAATGCTTATAAAATAGGTGTTCTCATAGTTATAATTCTATTTGATCTAGCCTGTGGTTGTAGTAGAGTCACCTTCTAACAACATTTTCGGGTAGTTTAATTTATAAATAGGTATTGTGAGGCCTTTCTGAGCAGCTCTTAGTTCTGCTGAGCATTGTAGAAGTATGGAAAACTCGACCCTACATACAATATTTGGCCTATGTGATCTCTAATATGATTCCAAAACCAACCTCACCATCCTACCAAGATGCATCAAAACTCACCTTCGCTACGCCACAGGGAGGGGAAATAATTGAGCTCTCCAACACCTGTGAGCCATTAGTTCTGGTGATCGACAAGGAGAAATCATAGAATTCATTTGCGAAAGCATTGGACTATGTGATATACCTAAATGGCATCATATTGCTTACCTCGAAACATTCATTCCTGGCAAACCAAAGGAGCCAGCCAACGTAGCAGAACTCAGTTTTATTTTGCTCTGCAATGCGAGGGTCTGATAGGAAGGCCAGAAGGATTTGCACTGTAACAATGGTTGGGATGTTGGAGCCAATAGCCTTCAATTCATTCCACAGATGCGGCTAAATTGCAATATATGAGAATGTGTTGGTCTTCCTCGATACCTAGCCAGAGGCCACAATTGATGTTTTGACGGAGACCCCTACAACGAATTCATCCCCCCAAACCAACCTTCCACCAGTAAATTTTAATTCTAGGAGCTTGCACAAGTTTCCAAACCCAAGCAAAACTGTTACTAAGAGGTAGCATAACAAGGTAGTAAGAGGTAGCATAACAAACCAAACACAACCATAAATACAGAATAAAGTTTATCCCTCCCAAGCTGAGACAGAATCAAAGTACCAATAAATCAAATAAAAGAAACAACATTCCAACTGCTAATGAATAAAGTTCACGAACCAAGCCAAAATCCAAAAAAAACTACCATACTAATAGCCTACAATGTGGCTGACATAGATAAGGACAGAGCGTGCTACTATTCTTTTCTTCTTCTTTTTCTTTTTTCCACTCCATCCACCAGTAATAACTAAGTTGGCAAAGTTCATATGCAACTGAAGCAAATATAATCATATTTTTAGTAAAACCACATCTTAACCCAGCAACCCTGCATGACTTCGACTCAAAAACCGCCTGGACTTGACTGACCGACACTGGATCTCAGAAGCACTTCCGGTGGACGATTGCAGGACCACATTCATCATACTCTTCCTTTGAAATCCACATCTGTCAATTTGAACACAAAGTAAGATGATTACTAAGCTGAAAATCAGATACCAGCAGCAATTGCTTAACATGAAAAAATTATTATCGGAAGTTTCTTGGAGAAAGAACTAAATTGGCGATGAGGCATCTGAAGTTCTCATGCTTGGGGAAAAAGGTAAAACGGGTATTGCTGCAATTATTATGGTGACCCGAGGAAAGAACGTAAAACGGGTATTGCTGCAAATATCTTACCTGCTGGAAGGTGCTGAGGGATGCAAGGATGGAACCACCAATCCAAACAGAATACTTCCGTTCAGGTGGAGCAACAACTTTAATCTTCATGCTGCTAGGAGCAAGGGCCGAGATTTCCTTGCTCATACGATCAGCAATACCAGGGAACATGGTTGATCCTCCACTGAGCACAACGTTTCCATACAAGTCCTTCCTAATGTCCACATCGCATTTCATGATGGAATTGTAGGTAGTTTCATGGATTCCAGCAGCTTCCATTCCAATGAGGGACGGCTGGAAAAGAACCTCTGGGCACCTGAATCTCTCTGCACCAATGGTGATGACCTGCCCATCAGGCAGCTCATAACTCCTTTCTACAGATGAGCTGCTCTTGGCAGACTCCAACTCCTGCTCATAATCGAGGGCAACATAAGCAAGTTTCTCCTTTATGTCCCTAACAATTTCCCTCTCTGCAGTGGTGGTGAAAGAATAGCCTCTCTCAGTAAGTATCTTCATCAACGCATCAGTGAGATCACGGCCGGCAAGATCCAATCGAAGGATGGCGTGAGGAAGTGCGAATCCCTCATAAATTGGGACAGTGTGGGTCACACCATCTCCCGAGTCAAGAACGATACCTGTTTAGAAGTGTAACCAATTTCAGTTGGCATGCAAATGGATATGAAGGATTTGATTCAGACCAACCTCATGCTGATGCATACCAGTTGTACGACCACTGGCGTATAGTGAAAGAACTGCTTGGATTGCAACATACATGGCAGGTACATTGAATGTTTCAAACATGATTTGGGTCATCTTCTCTCTGTTTGCCTTGGGGTTGAGAGGGGCCTCAGTGAGCAGCACAGGGTGCTCCTCAGGGGCAACACGGAGCTCATTGTAGAAAGTGTGATGCCAGATCTTCTCCATATCATCCCAGTTATTAACAATGCCATGCTCAATGGGATACTTCAAGGTAAGGATACCTCTTTTAGACTGGGCTTCATCACCAACATATGCATCCTTTTGGCCCATGCCAACCATGACACCAGTGTGACGAGGTCGGCCTACAATGCTGGGAAAAACTGCCCTTGGCGCATCATCACCAGCAAATCCAGCCTGTGCATAGAATAGTCAACAACATAAATATAGTTATTCACAGATTGTAAATAAGAAACAACAACTGCCCCCGAGTCTAATGGCTTGATGAGATAAGCTATCAAACCTTGACCATTCCGGTACCATTGTCACACACAAGAGGTTGGATATCCTCGGCATCAGCCATTTGCTAAAGTTCTGCAAAAGAAAAGCAAGAGTCATATATCTTACTCGATAGTTCTGCTACTTATATATATATATGACGCCTAACCTCTTCACTTTCAACTTTTAAAAACCCAATTTCTGTAATCAAGATTCTAACGTAGTCATGAGCCGTCATAAAGACCGGAGTGCTGGGAGATTTTATATTTCTACATATTATGAATGCTTTAGAATACAAATACAATGCTGTTAAAAGTGGACTGCTACTTACCTGATAAAGATGATAAAAATGGCATCTTTGTGCAGTATCCTGGTTTCAAGTGCTCGCTGGCAGTGCCAGACCCGTACCAGCACACAGCAGCATAACACTTATACAACTCTTTCTTAAATTTTTAGTTAAAAAGGGTTTGGATCTCCTTTCTTTAGAAAAAAGTTTCCCCCAGTGATGCACACGTGCTGGTACATTCCATGTCAGCAGGTAGCAAGCAAGAATCGCAAAAACGAGTCCTTTATTTTATTTTTTTTGTAATAAAGAATTCTTCGTGCTACTTGGCACGGGAAACCCAGTGAAAGTAATTAAGAGGGGAAAAAACTTAAACTGCATCAAAAGTCTTCAACTTTGACAGGGCATAGAGCAAGAACAATTTGGTAGACTGATAGCCAATCTAATTATCACCTATCCATTCTAAAGATTAAATCACGATCATTAATAAATTAGGGAAAACTCACTGCTTCCTCCATTACGCGTCAAAAAAAAAAAAATCACGAGATTGTATGAGCCACTGAATTATATTCCAGGAACAAAAATCAAACCCTTTACAAAAAAAAAAAATAGCTAACAAAAAGAATTCACCGACTACAATGTTAGCTTTTATCTATTTCTTCACAATAAAACTGCTAAAAAATGTTAATAAAAAAAGTTAATTGCAATCGACTATGGAAAAAAAAGTGGCACGCCGTCGCTATACAACATAATAACTCAGTGGATCGGTGAAAAATTTCGCATGCGTGCATAAGAAACATCAAGCCATCGAGACATCAGACATATATTACATCAAAAAGAGACATCAAACGGATCATCAAAGAGAAAAAAATCAATAAACATTGTACTTCAGAAGCTAGAGTACTAAAACTACCAAAAAGAAGAAAGAAAAAACCTCTCTCGTGGCGCTAATCATGACATAAAAATAGATCATCCTCTACTTCTACTGAAAATTCTTTTTGATCTAACTTCCAATCAACCTTGGGAAACCCCAGATCCATCCATAAACCCCCCAAAAAACGAATAGAATGTCCCACTCCAGAAATCGAAAGCACGTCAGGTCCACAATGTCCTCTTAGATCCGGAAAAGCCGTCGAACCATCAAATTATGATCTAAAATTAACAGATCTTTAAACAAAACCCTCGCCACGAGAACCGATCATCAATCAAAGCCTAAGAGTCTACAGATCAACTCAAATCCACATATATGATCAAAGAACCCAGAGATCGCAGAACAAAAGGAGATGGTCTCACCTTTCAGCGAGGATGAGAGACGAATAAGAGATCGAGGCCGGACTTCCCTTTCGAGCTTCCTCCGCTTCCTGAAGGCGGAGCAGAGAGGAGAGCGGAGGCGAGAGGAAGAGCGACGCCAGGGAGGAAGAGCTCGTATATAGTAGCCGACTTAAATACTTCATTCTTTACAATTGTGGGCCCCGCGGTAATTCTGAGCTGTCTGAATCATGGGTACGTGGCGAGAAAACGTGGCGCTGCGGATGGGATTTCCGTGTTCGGTGTAGCACCGGGCGGTGGAGATGAGTCGGTCATCGGGGAAGGAATCATTCGTACCACGGGGGAAGGCAAAGGGTACGCGGACGGACGGGCGTCGATGAAGGTAGACCGTCGGATGGATCTGGGGGGAATTCGGAGCGTTGGATGAAGACTTGCTGGAAAGGGTTTGGACACGACAGTACGGAAGCCGGTGAGAGGGACGTGCGGTCGGCATCCCACACTGTTATAAGCCGACGGTCCAAGCCACCATGCCTATGGACCCGTTCCATTTTTTTTTTTAAATCGGGTCTAGACTTACTGGATTAAAATCCAATTCGATCCAACTTAATAATTTAAAATTTAGATACTTTTAAATTTCTAATCTTACAATTCGATCTGAACCTGTAAAATTAGCTTAACTCAAACCGGATCCGACCCGGGTCCAAATCAAATCCGAATTTTTTATAATAGATCTGGATTATACATGGACCCGATCCGACCAGAATGACCTATTCAGTCAAAAATTATAGTTGTGGATTCGATCCGATTCGATCGTCTATTGTGTTAGATCTGCGTTCAAAATTAGGACCCAAATAAGATTCCAGATAAGGTCGAGATCACTCATGATCCAATTCGACCTGACCCATTTGCACCCCTACTCGTTTATGTATACGATTCATTTCATTTTTTTTCTTTTTGAGAAAAAAATAATATACCTAACACCTGTAAATTTCTTTTTTTTTCATTATTTGGTTGGATGGACACTAATATTTGGAACTACATTTTGTTTGACAGAAAAGCTTGAGTAGTTATGAACTTACGACAGCATTTTTGAATTATGTTACTTTATATTAAGCTATAATTATTTTTATGTTTTATTTGGGTGTCCTCTTTTTTATTTGTAAAATAGAGCAGAAATAAATCCAATAAAAATATAAGTTTGAAAGGAGAAAGAAAACTTATTTCAGAAATAATTTGATAGGAGCGAAAAAGCTAAGCGACAGTCGGCGAGAACGCCTGGTGTGATCAAGTTCCTAGCCGTTTCAATTTCGTGCGACCGAGTGATACTTTCTCCGAACACCTGGTGTGCTGTGACGATGGCGGATCGGAGCAACAATGCCTTACATCAGAGAATTTCTGTTTTTTTTTTCATTATTTAATATTCTTATGATAGTGCCGGACCTTAATAAGAAAACTTATAGAAAGTAGCGGTAACTTTTGGAATCCTTGTATTTGAATGGACCATATAATGTCTTTTCCACATATCATCTCCTGCCAAAGAAAATATAATTATAATTTTCTTGGTGCACAAATGCTCATAGAAAACATGTTATAATGAAATTGGAAGTAGTCATGCTTGATTTTTGTCTACTTTTGCTTATTCACATAATTAATGCGAGGATTGGATAGAGTAGATGGCAATGGGCTTGTTTGGATGGTGGCAATGGTCATGGGCTTGTTTGATGGGGGACTAGGTCCTTCACATCCCATAGCATGGGAAATGACTGTGACTAGGTCTCTTCCCTACTAACTAAAAGCCTTGCTTGATTTACTTCCTTAATCTGTCCACCCATTTATTCAGAAAGATCAACTCTTGCATATCTTCCAATATGCTCATATCTAACCTTATTCTTCCAAGCATTACAAAATCCTTCATCCTCATCAGCATTCTCAGCTACATTGTTATTTATGTGCTTGTGTTATGTTTAATGTACAGCACTATCATCGACACTTTTATGTTTCTTATTTCCATCTTGTCATTTTTCTCTGACTCTCATAAGCATGGGACAATCTATTAGAAGTCTCATATAATAACTGCATGTCTGTAAGCTCCATCCTTGTTTCAGCATCTTAAATTCGAGTGCAACGACCTCTAAGCTTCGGGGTCTATTGCATAGTCGGTATCGTGAAAGAACATCAATCATTCTTTTGTGCGAAAAATATAATCTGAATCTTTTAGCAACGAGACTTTCGGTGTCGGAATCTTTTAGGGTGGACCATATAAAACTATGTGCAGTTCCACCCATTTATTTCCAATTGGACTATACCTAGCAGTTGTGTCCTATACATCGCCCTCTACTCTCACTTACCTGTTTATATTTTTTCTTTTCTTTCTTTCTACTTGCTTTCTCTTGCACATTAATCTTCCTTCGAATAAATTTTCTGGGTGGCCACAAAGCCTCCTGTTATCCTTTTGAAAGAAAAAAAAGGCAGATCTTCTTATACAAGAAACAATTACTGGTTAGCAAAATTTCAAGTGCTAATTCCATTGGTTAAACAAAGTGAGGATTCTAGATATTCCATTTCCAGAGGTGATGTTATTGGTGAATTGGCTTGAGATTAAGTTAAGATTGTAAATTTGATTATATAGGAATGCTTCAAGAAAAGACCATGAATTTGGATGCAGTCAAATTATGGGCATCTACGATTTAATGGCCTTAAAGGGAGCCGATTTTGGTGCAACAATAAGATTGCTCCATTTTGATCTGGTGTCATGGGTCCAAAAGCATCTCCATATGAGGGGATAAAGTTGCATATATCTAACTCCCACTAAAAGTCTCATACGCCAAGATACCCTCCTGACACCCTCTCCTAAAAGGACTGGCTCTTGGGAGAGTGGGAGAGATCCAATGTTCGAAGGTCATGGCATACTACCACCATATTTCTCCTCCCAAAAAAAATGTGAAAAAGATTTGATGACCATGCTTCATCCTTAAAGGAAAGATACTACTTCCTAATAGGATATTTGTAAATTCAAATGGGTTCGTTCAATCCATTCTGTTAGGGGGTTAACTAGGAAAAAGTTAAAGTAGACAATCAAGCAAGCTCTAAACCTTCATTTGAATAGGTCTAAGTTACATTGACCAACAATTCCAATCTAATGCTAATATGTAGATGGTATTTACCTTGACCAGAAATTCTAGTCTAATGCTAATATGTAGCTAGTATTTATTGGTACTGAATATCTCTTCTATGAGGAAAAAAAGTTACAAAAGATCTCTTTTTATATACAAAAGATCGTTGTTGGCCAAGCGTGAGGCCAGGTGTATATAATCTGGAAGATGGGTGGGCATATGTATGAGGATCCGTGCGGGCGTGTGTTTAGTCCCACATCGGTTATTTGCTGGGTAGATCTTGGGTACTTATACAGGATCAAGGAACCCAAATAATACCTTCCGTTAGCCATTGTGGGTGAGGTCCTGGATTGCTACAAATGATATCCGAACCGATCTGGCCGATATGTGGACTCGGAGACACTGCAGCACGGATCTATTGGGGCAGACCACGGGCCGATCATGGTGTTTGTAACTAGATTTGAATGGATTTGAACCTTTAGCTTGACGAGGACGTCAGAGCTAGAACGGAAGGAGTATGTGAGGACCCGTGTGAGCATGTATTTAATCCCACATCGGTTATTCACTAGATAGATCTTAGGTACTTATACAGGATCAAGAAACCCAAACAATACCTTCCGGTTAGCCATTTTGGGTGAGGTCTTGGGTTGTGACAATATATTCCCAGCATGGTGTGGTTACTTGCTTATGAGGTAGTAGCAGTTGTTGCTACGTACACCACAACAGCACACACTCAAATGTGCCACAACAGAAAATTCATAAAAATGTGAGCGCCCTTGTTTATATTCTTATTTTTAAACTTATTATAATGATAGAAAATGGAGCAAAGTGAAACCTATGTACTAAATTTTGTACTTAAACCTATCAAAAATTTTGTCTTGAAATTTGGGGTAAAAAAGACCGAATAATATCCATCGGAATCTATTTTCGTATTCAAATCTATTCGAATATGAATAAAAATTTGAGCATCCAACTTATATCGGTATTTGTATCTATATTCGCCAAAATATATATATATATTTGGATATGGATATGTATAAACAATTATCTGATCCATATCCGAATATTCGATTCTATTTGTAACCCTATTTAATCTTAGATATGACTCATTTAACTTTTAAGAAAAATATATAACAACATTAATGTATTATTTATTTAATTTACTATTCACTTAGTAATATCTTTGATTCTGTTGTCATAAAGTTTAATTATCTAATTTATATCCGTATTTATATCCATATTTCTAGTATTCAATTTGTATCTATATCCATTTAAAATAAATACGTAATAAATTTTTGTATTCGATTAATATTCATATCAATATTTGTATTCGTCAAACAAAACAAATAGGCATATGGATATATTGATATGCGATCCGATTTCAGCCTTATTTGAAATAAGGTTTCTATCAAGCTTTGTGAAATTGAGGAGTTACCTTTAGTGAATGAGTTTCCTATGTGCTTCATAATTCATTTGTAAATGCAACTCTTGCTTTACATCATTGTTTAAAGTATTGTTATTTTCCCCCAAACATATATGATTTTTAATTTTCTTGACAGTGTTTTTCCACGCATCAACCAAGGCAATGAAGAAAGCTTATTTATTATTTTTTTGTTGATAATGGTATTCTTATGGCTAACTTTGAGGATTCGAAGCACTGGTGTATCTAGTAAGAAATCCATAATTTTACCCCTCTTTGGGGTGTATATCTTCTGATTTAGGAAAAGCATGCAGCGATGCTCTCAGAAGGAGAGGAGCAGTCTTTTTGTCAAGATGCTATCAAAGCTAGCAAATTAACCGTTCTCTTCTACCCCTATGGTTACATCAATCTTCTACAAGGATCTAAACTCTTTTGTGATCCATATCTTGAAGCCTTGCACCCCCTTCAGGAAATACTTCTGCAACAAAGCAACTCCACTTCAAACAGCAGAAGTCAAGGCTCACTCTTTCCTCTCTCTCCTCCTCCAAACAAAAGTTCTCAATGCTTCCTTGGTATACCCTCTCTTGACTCTTAAATGGCTAGAATTCTTCGATATCAAGAATGAAAAATACAGATTGGATGTAACTGTACAGAATCAAATCTATATATAGGAGCAAGATATGTGCGGTTGATAGTGCAAGGCGTGATATTCATAAGATTCCACATAATATACATCAAAAGTGGAAAATCCAGACTGTGTGTAACTATATAGAATCAAATCTATATATAAGAGCAAGATATGTGTAGCTAATGGTGCAAGGCGTGATATTCGTAAGACTTAAACTGCTGGAATTTCTCGATACTTCATGGGTCTCTTTTCTTCGAAGGAGAATACTCATTTTCCGCGATGCATTTCGAGAAGAAATCTCCCTCAGACTTAAGATGGCATAAGAGCAACAAAGAAGCATCATTAGTAGTAGGAGATTTCAACAAAGAAACTCTTTCTACAATGAACTATGCACCATAAGAGCAAGCTGGGCAGGGCCATGGCTGCTAGTAGGAGATTTCGGTCCTGTTTGGAGGAGCTGTTGGCAGTAAAGCTGTTGAAAGTAGAGCTGTCTGAAGTAGAGCTGTTATAAAAAGTTGTTTGCTGTTTGGTAACTACATTTCTAAAGTGCTGTGGCGCTTTAATATTTGTTTGGTAAACAAACTGAGAAAGTACTTTTGCATAACAAAATGACCATAAAGGACATTACTAGTATTATACAATAGTGCATAATAAAATATAATATATATTAATACATAAATATATGATATAGTATAATATTAATGTAATGTAATATAATGTTATTATAATATAGTACTATAACATTGTTACCATAGGATAATAATTTAATATAATATTGAATTATTTAACATAACATAATATTATATTACATTATATTTATAGTATAATACAATAATAAATGTATAAAATATTATAATTATTAGTATAAATTAATTTTTCACTCTTTTGATGACCATTTATCTCTTTAACAAATTTTCTAGTTAGGTAAAAAAATTGGTTAAATAATTACTAATATTTATTTTTATTTATTTAGTTATTATTTTATTTCATTAAAATATATTTATTTATTTATTTGTTCATTTATATACATATTTATTTATTTATTTATTTTTTTTTCTTTCCTTTTCTTTTTTTTTTCTTCTCTTTTTTTTTCTTCCCTTTTCTTTTTTTTTTTCTTTTCTTTTTTCTTCTCTTCTTCTCCTTCCTTCCTCTCTTTCCTTCTTCTCCTTTCTTCTTCTCCCGCGAGGCCGGCGGCGCCGGAAGGGGGCTGGGCCGCGGCGGCCGCGGGAGGGGGGCTGTGGCGGCCGCGGGAGGAGGCCCGGGAGGGGACGGGGACGGCAGGCCCCGGCGACCGTGGGGGGAGGGGGGCTCGGTAGGGGGCCGGGACGGCGGGCCGCGGGGACCGCGGGGGAGGAGGGACCTCGGGAGGAGGCCAAGACGGCGGGCCGCGGCGACCGCGGGGGAGAGGAGGCCTCGGGAGGGGGCTGGGACGGCGGGCCGCAGCGCCTGTCGAGGAGGCGGCGGCCATGGCTGCCCCTTCCTCCCCTTCCTCTTTTTTTTGCTGTACATGGAGGGCGCAGCGGCCGGGGCGATAGGCCGCAGCGGCGGCTGGGGAGCGCGGCCACGGGTGGCCGGCGTGGTGGCTGCCACCGTGGGCAGCCACGGGCTGCCTCCCAAACTAAAAAAAAAAAGAAAAAGAAAGAGGGCCGGCGGCATTGAGGAGAAGAAGGAGATAGAGAGGGAGAGAGAGGGGGGGATGGAGAGAGAGGAAGAGACGGTGAGATTGAGATTTTTGAGAGAAAAAAGGAACTTTTAAATGAGGATATTTTGGTCAAAAATACAGCTTTCCGACAAAGCTGAAAACAGCGTTTTCGGAAAGCTCCAAAATTGAGATTCCCCCTAAAAGCTGTTTTCAGCTTCACGCAAAAGCTGAAACAGCTTTTCCAAAATTTTACCAAACATCATTTTTTAACTAAAAGTACTTTTGGAGGACCAGAAAGTGCTTTTTGGCCCTCCAAAAGCTCCCCCAAACAGGGCCTTCAACATCATTAGATATCCTTCTGATCGAAAAGGAGCTTCAAGCGGCTCACAAGCATCAAAGGTGTACTTCGACGGGCTCATCGACTCCCTCTTGCTTCTCGAAATAAAATTCTTACACAGAAAACACACATGGTCATCATTGGTTAAACTCGAACGATGCCTTACCACTTCAGATCGATGAGAAATTTCTCTCTCAATTCTCGCTCTTCTACCCAAAACAACATCAGATCATTATCCGCTATTCCTTGAGAGCACCAGCTCCCAAATCTGATGGAAGATCCTTCGCTTCAAAATTTTTTTGGTTTACCATTCCAGGCTTTGAAGAACTGGCAAACCATTGGTGGAGATCAGCCCCAGCCTCCAAGGATGCAGCTAAAAACATGTTTCTGAAGCTCAGAATTCTAAGATCCAAATTGAAATCTTGGAACAAGGAACATCACGGGAGCATAATGAAGAAAAAAAGAAGAGATCAAAAACAAGATAGCCGGACTCGGTTTGGAAGAAGAAGAAGAGAGAAATCTAAGCGTTGAAGAGATAGCAAAACGCTCTGATCCAAAAAAGCAGCTGGAGACCATCCTAGAACAGGAGGAAATTCTATAGAAGCAGCCATCCAGATTACAGTAGCCGGAGCATAGTCATCGCAACAACCAAATACTTTCACAATTGTGCAAGTATGAGAAGAAGGAAAAATACAGAAAAAGAATCTAAGAGACCTTTGTTCAATGCTGCACCGAAGTGACCGAACTTCTGGGTAAGAGCACCAGAAAAGGATTAATTGAAGCAAATTGGAAGAGGCTTTACAACCACAAAAGGAATCGAAGCAAGAGGCTTCGAGCAGAGATGGTGCACCTGGATCAGCAACATACTCAACTCCAGCGAGATGGCACTTACACTAAATGGCGAGCCAACAAACTGGTTCTTGGCAAAAAAGGGCTGAAGCGGGGCGATCCTCTCTCCCCACAACTTTTTGTTTTAGTAACGGACGTGCTAAACAGGATGATGAAGACAGCAGTAGAAAACAAACTAATAGCAGGAAATGGCCCAGCAAACAAAATAGAGAAGATACACTGCATCCAACCTAAAATTTCTTCTCTACTCCTATAAGCCATTAACTGGTTTGAAGATAAAAGTATGAAAATTAAGAGCTCAATGGTTGGCATTGGCCTCGACCAGCACAGGTGTAAATGGTATGCAAGCTTAATGGCATGCTAGAAGCTACCAATCAAGTATCTCGGAGACCCACTCCATTACAGAAAACTCAGGACAGAAGCCTGGAGGTTCCTTGAAGAAAAAGTTGTAAAAAATAACTCTAGCAGCGTGGAAGAGCAAACTCTAAACATGAGTAGGGAGGTTAGCATTAATTATTTAATGCGGTTTTCGAATCCATCCCAACTTACTGGATGTCATCCTTGTTGATCCCCTCAGAAACAATGAGGAGAGTAGAGAAGAAAAGGAGACATTTTCTATGGAGGGGGAGTAAAGAATTAATGCATGAGAGGCCACTGCCTAGCAAGTTGGGACAAAATTTGCAGGCCCGAGAAACTAGGCGGGTTAGGAGTCATCAACCTGAGACTGTTCAATGAAGCCTCCTCTTAAAATGGTGGTGGGATATTTCCATGAACATCAAAGGCCGTGAAGGAAGATTATAAATAGGCTGCACTACACAAAAACAACCCCAAGCCAAGCTCTCTCCAGGAGCTTAAAAACAGCATCGGAAGCATGGAGAAGCGTTCTCAAAGTAAGATCATGGTTTTTCCAAAGCGTCGAGTTCAAGATAGCAAATGGAAGACAGACATCATTCTGGCACGATCATTGGATTACAGAGACGCGCCCCTCCGATATCTTTATCCAGCTGTCTTCTCATTAAGCAACAAGCCATACATCTGGGGCAGCAGACTTCTTTAATCCCTCAACGTTGCAAGTAGTGTTTCAATTCCAAGCCAAAGCCTCTCAGTCAGTGTTCGAGGAGGTGCTGCTTGTCTTTGATGGCTGGACAAACGGAGAATGCAAACAACATATTACGAGCGTACTGAGAGAGATCAAAAGCAGACAGAAACAGTAGGAGGCGGCGGCACAGCATAGCTCAACGCACAACGGTTTTTTCGGTCTGTGAAGGAGATCAGAAGTATAGTGTCTTCTTGCATGGGCGACGAGGGGAACCCATCTTTCCGAAGATCTCATATATATTCTCTGAGATCACCCTTTGAAACCTTGTCTTCCCTTACACTCAATAAATTAACGGGTGGTCAACACCTCCCGATTCAATCAAAAAAAAAAAAACGAAAAAAATAACGATCAAGAGGGACAATGGCTTTAAGTTTTGAGATTTTGTAATAGAAATGTTTATATAGCTTAAAGTGGAATAATTCCTTGCAACGTCTTTCAATGACTATTCTTGCTTCCAGAGCTGCAGATGGAATAATAGATTAGGTTGGGTCATGTCTGTTCTATATACTAGGTTTCCTAGTTGGTTTGGGATTTCATCATCCATCTGTTGATCTCATCCTAGTTGTTCTGGTCAGCTCTAATATTTTCTGAATCCATATATAACTTAATTATAACTGGTAATCAGATACCTTCGGATTTGATTAATTATTCTCAGGTTGGCCTTGGCATGGCTTTAGGTAGGATGATATAGTAATTATCTTCAACAAGTTGCATATTCTACAAGACTTTTTATTCTACATGACATAGTAATTATCTTCACCAAATGATTCTCTTAATTATTTGCAGGGTCTAAGATAGAATATTTATGCAGAATTATTGATGATTAATTCAAGAAAACTTTTTCACTCTCATCTAATATTTCTATATGTATTCAATGGTATTGCTATTTGTTGTTATCTTGTTTCAAAAGATCATTTATATAAATAACTTAATAGGATTCTGTATTCATCTTTTATTATTCTTTTTTTTTTTTCTGAAGTTTTGGTCATTCAGTTTCTTTTAAACTTAATCATTCAGATTGTTCTTGGCTGCAAAAATGTGATTAAGCTAGGCAAATCCATGCAATGCACCAAGGTCTCATCACTCAAATTAAATGACCATCTCTATTGGTATTACTTTCTGCAAGAATTTTGATCAACCATGATATCGAAGCCTATATTTTCAAGTTTAAATTGAAAAATAGAGTAGGTCCCTTATGCTGGCGCTAGGGTGTTGGGCTGGAAGTTATCAGAAATGGAGGTTTTTTGTGTCAAAAAAACTTTACTTGGGAGAATGCAGGATGGTCAGCATGCATGTCAATACTCTTCATTGCAAGAATTCTTAAACATGGTAATACATGTGGTGAGATATCTGCTTCATTCCATTTGCCCAAACCTAACTTTATTTATTTAGTTTTTTTTTCCCCTTAAAGTTTCTATCAAGAAGAAAAGGACATTGCAGCTACATCAACCAGGGCTCAATTCTTTGCAGGTTATTTTGTGGTATTCCTGTTAAGTAACCTTCAAAAACAGCATACTAAAAGTCTTTAGTAGGAAAATGGCAGTGACTCCTCTACTTGCTTTCACTGGTAGAGCTGTTCGAGCTGCTTCCACAAGACTTTTTCAAAGAAAGATTGACCTCCACTGAGTGGCAAGACTCCTAACGTTTGGTACATTGGATTTTCTGGGGTCTTCTTCATTTTTCTGGTGCTTTCATTGGACAAGAATTTTCTCTACTGCCTCAACACTGTTCCATCTGAACTAGGACTGGTTTTTATCGATTCAGATCAGAGGTCTGCCGACTTGGATCTTGTCTGAAACCTAAATCCTTCTCTCCAACAAGTTACGATTCTGGTCTAGTTGGACCTGACAGGAATAAGCTTGGATAGCGGTCTAGGAATAAGCTTGGATAGCGGTCCACTTGATCCCAGCTAACAAAATGGCTCTAGAACACTAATGGTGATCTTTGAATTCATTGGAGAACTCACCTTATATAGTTGTTAAGAAATTCTACAATACACTCATGAACTGCAAATTCTTAATTCAGGAAACACATACATAAGACAGACTAATGATGCTAATATTGCTAGTTATGTTGGCATTTTTTGCTCCCTTTCTATCAAAAACTTCAAAAAAAAGCCCTGTTATATAGGTGCATTTATATGGCCAAATGTCCTAATATCTCTCTTGTATGAAAAAAAGTAAGGCTCAAGGAAAAACTATCAGAATTGATCCGGGGTGTCTGTGATTCCTCTTGCTTTATTTCTTTCTTTTTTTTTTGGTCTAAGATTAATCCCTGGACATTTGGTTTCTAGATACTTACAGCATTCAGGAAAGTTGGCGTGGGCAAACAAAAAAAAAAAAACAAAGAAAAAGAAAACAAAAGAAGAGAATTATGGAAATTTTTATCATTGTTTAGTAATGAATTCTTTTCATTACTAAAGAATGATAAAAAAATCCTTTATATTCTGGGCTATGAATCAGAGCTTCAAAATTTATGCTTCATTCAAGTTGAATTCAGTTCTCCTGCACAACTGGATTCGACTTCCATACACGTAGGCGGCGGGCTTCTTTCCTGAAAGATTAGATTTCATTTCTACTAGACCCAATATATGCAACGTAACATAATCAAATCATTGCACTTTTCTTGCAAACTTTATATCCTAACCAAACATGCAATGAACTTGACTACACCTCAAATATATCTAACTTGACTAGATTCCCAGTACACCTGAACGACAAGAACCAGTCGAAATAAAAGCGGCAAAGAAGACTACAAACCGGTACCTTTCAAACTAAGCCAGTATCTAAAGCCAGTGCACAACCCACTCCCAGTATATACAAGTGTACATGTCTCAACAAACCGCTAGGAATCTACCCTGTACCCAACCGGGAAACCCTGTTCCGGGTCCACTGGCACCACGGCCGGCTGAGTTCGTCCGGTCAGGCCCACTTCCCTGCACCCAAAGATCACCGGGCACGAGCCGAACAGGCCCTGCCGGCACATCGGGCACGACGACCGGGACGCGAGCCACCGGTCGATGCACCGGACGTGGAAGCCATGGTTGCACTTGGGGAGCACCCGGACGCGCTCGCCGGGCAGGAACTCGGAGAGGCAAATGGCGCAGTCGGAGCCGGCAAGTGGCAGCCCGAGCCCGGCCGAGTAGACCAAAGTTGGCAATGCCATCAAGGCCTCCTTCCTGCCAACCCGGGTTGGGGCCGGCCGGTCCAACGCGCCAGGTGGTTCGGGCCCGACCCAAGCCCGGTTCGTCAGCCGGAGGATGCACCGGACGACGCCGTTGACGACGAGCGCGCATATCACGGCGCAGAGGAAGACAGCCAGAACCATGATGACATTGGCATCGAACGAGGTGAAGAAGCCGCCCGGCTCGGCCGCAGCTTTGGGTTTGGACAACGCCGGGCCGGCCACCGGACCGGCCGGAGCGTGGATTACCAGCCTCCTAGATTGTCCCTCCATTGCGAGAAAGAGGATGAAGTTGCTTGCAGAAGTAAAAAGAGGTATTGTGTGCTGAAGAGGAATTCTTGAAGGGTGGTCTCAAGGGGTGCATATATAGAGTGTGGAGAACAGGCAATACTTTGCCTTTAGTTTAGTGTTGGAGTTAAGTTGTACCATGGAGTGCAGCTTGGCCAGGTCAAGTACTTCAAAGAGCTCAAGACCACAAAAAATGGGTACACATGAGTTGACCTCAATCTGACTTTGGAGCCGACTCAAACCCAAGGATTCCTCAATTGGACAAGTGTACCATGTTCTAATATAAAACCACACACGGGCGTAGGGGGGCCATTATCTTTTCTTCTTTTTTTTTTTGTCTTCAGTTAATGCGGAGACAACAGTGAACATAAGTTGATTACTGCTGCAAAAAAGTAGCTCAAGGTTTGGGTGAAGTATCTGGAAGTTACTACACAAACTTGTATATCGCCGAGGTAGAAATGGACATGGATCAATTCAGACCTAAGATGTCAAAATGAACTCAAATTAATATGAACTTAGCTCAAATACTCACTCTTATAAGCTATTAGAGTTGAATGAAGCTAGGTCTAAGCCAAGCAGGTAACGAATAACGCTGGCATGATACAAATATAGCTGGCTTGTGTAGTGCAACCTTGGCGTACACATTAATATAGCTCATACCATGGGTAGAACGTACCTTAAGATTACATTTTAAATAATAGAAGACTAATCATGGGAATATTCAAATGGATCGAGTTCACCATCACACTTGAAAGGGTCGATATTCCGTGAGGCAGAAAAAGCCATCGTCATCGATTAAAAAGCTAATCATGTCTTTGATTTGGAGTCTCCACTATCATGGCCCCACAATGGCTCCATGGTCTGTCGCCACTTTGGACGCATCAGGGGATGCCATGTGTCACCTAGTGCAGGAAGTCGGCACCGAGGGCAGCTGACGTGTCGACAAGTTAGTGGACCTCCAGTGGGTCCGGACCAATGAGAGCCTCGAAGTTTGGATGACATGGGGTGTGGGTTGGGAGGCTGGGTGTTTCCAACTTGGGCTCTTTTTACAGTGGAAGCACGTGAGTTTGCCCCCTCCACGCAAGCTGAAAAGGTATTCAGTGATAACCCACCAGATTAATGGAGTTTATGGTGTCAAATTTCGCTTCTTTTTTTTTTTCCTTTTTAAATGGCCATGGGTCCATCCAGGGCAATTGAATGTAATCTTAGGAGCATAACATTTTGAACCATGTGATTAGGTTAAATCGGGCAGATTCTAATTCAATTAAACTGTAAATTTTGTGTTACATGAACCTTGGTTTGATTTAAATCTAGAATGTTGGCTTTGTATAAAGTTTGAGCTTAGCTTGTTTGTTGATGGTATGAGCTCGATTAAACCTGTTATCAAGCTAAGGCTAGAGGAGTTTATAAACAAGTTGGTTCATTTACAATCCTAATATCGAAAAGGAAATTTACCATATAGTCCAATTCTTTGTTGGTCTCTTGCTATAACCACGACCCTACCCTTGCCAAAATCAGCTGAACTCAACTCCTATTAATCCATATGCTACCATGACTTGATTTGATTGGAGATTGAATCAATGCTACCAAACTTGAGTGAATGAAAACTATTTGCATCCTTGTTTCAGGGGTCAATTCTGTGACATCAACACTAGTCTGGTGGAGAGAGACAAGATCATTAGTGGAATCAAAAATAGAAAAAAAATAAAGAGGCAGAGAGAGAAAAAGAAATTTTATATAAAAATTTTGCATTTCTGAATTATTTATGCTTTACACGACAGCTTGAGAGAGACAACAATGATAGAAATAGCAAAACAATACCACTAGCAACAAACAATTTATAGCATTATTTTTTTTTTAAGAAACATCAAGCGAGTCTAACCACTTACATGGTGCATATGATTATCACCTTTTGTTATCATATTTAACGTTATCTTTATTATACTGTAATTATCATTTAAAACAACGGTTCTTTTTGAATTAAAAAAAGAAAAGAAAAAAAGAAGCACCTACTTGTCTATCCCCTATTTTGCAAAACAACAACATTATTTTGTAATTAGTAGGTAAGAAAAATTCATCTATACAAATAAATTGTAGCTAATTATAATAGCAAAACCTTTTTATGAAGTTATATAAAAGAAATAATCTGATGGAAAAAAAAAATGGAATTACAAAGGTGAATTTTTGATCATGGAGCTTTAATCTTAGTGCAATGTCGGCCCTCCACTCACCCATTATCATCACCTATATTTAAAGCACATACCATGTATGGTCACCTGACGTGTCAACGGATGGTCATTGCGCCTTATTTTTTTTTTCATTTCTGAAAAAAAAAGGGGGGGTCAGATGACCTAGCTTGGTCGTGATCCCCAAAAGCACGTCCAATGACGTGTCAATCACCCATTCGCCAGCTCATGTGGAGCCCCTGCCCACCTCCAACGGCTGTGTTTCCCGGCTGACGTGGCTGGACGGGGTCCACCTTATCCGCCTTCAAGATGCTGACAGGTTGGAAACCAAAATGATGGTCTAAAGACAGCTGACACGCACCCACTAAACGCCCCACATGATAAGGCCCATGGGCCCCACCAACTATTTTGTGGCTCCGAATCGCCGAAGCAAACCTCCCACACGATAATAAAGTATTTGGATGTATGAAAGGGACTGATCTGATCCGTGGTTAGCTCTATTTTCTTATCACATTGTATATTTTAGATACACGAGTAGGGGCAGTATGAAGCATCTTCCTCCACTTATTTGTGTTGCATAATTGTTCCATAATTGTTGTTAGGAGAGGATAGGATTGGTAGATTTTTCCTCCATCTCATACAATAATTATCTAATGACTTGGAGCTGATGCTTTCTTAGTGTAACATTGTGGCTTGTGTTATTCTATTGTGCATCGTTTAGCTTTTGCTGCACACGCTTGATTGGTGTACAAATGACACATCCAGGAGATCTTGCTATAGACCCTTTGATTCCTCTGATCAGACGTTTTGTTGAGTATATCTTGAGTTTACGAGCTTTAGAGGAGCAAAAAATGGATCTTTTTTTTTTTTTGATGAAAACGGGTATTTCATACCGTGCGTGTACGAATACATCCAATAAGATCAAAATACAATAACTCACGGAGTACCAATGACAGCTCCCCCTTCTCCGACTAGAAGGCATGCCCCGAGTGGTGCGCCGTGTAGGCAGCCACCCAATTGGCCGCCCTATCGGCCTTCCTAAATACATGCTTGGCCTGGATAGCCCCCCATCTCTCATCATCATCACGATGTCGCGGATCAAGGGGTAATATGTACCCTCACCCCTCGACCCCCTCTGAATCCAACCGATGACAGTGGCCGAGTCGCCCTCCAGAATAATCGAGCTGGCCCGCAGCACCACCCGCGCATGTCGAAGACCTGTCCAGGCTGCACGCAGCTCTGCTCCCGAAACCGAAAAATGGACCTTTTTTTGGAACAGAGTTCATGGATGCCATACATGTTTTATTTGGATCGCATGAATAGTTAGTCCGGGGGGTATGGAGTGCGGAGTCTCCTTGGGCTGAATTAATCTGATTATTGTAGGACATCAGTTTGAATCTAAATCGACTTATTCTATTATATATATCTCTTTTAACTTTTAAAGAAGACAAAAATTGAGCATTCTAAAGATCGGATAAATCAGAAGCCAAAGTTTGTGAGGGAATCTTATAGTTTGTAATCTTCAATTTTTTATAGTGAAGCTTTTGTATCATCTCTATCCGTGAACATAGATCAGTAGACCAAACTATATAAATATTATATACTTTAATTTTTTCCTTATTTTGTTATTCTCCCTATGTGGCGGTAGGTTTGCTTATACGTTAATCAATAATGCAAGTTGTGCCACTATGCTAAAGACTGATGCTTTAGAGATCTCTGAGTATATCGTAGTTTGATTGATTGGCGGGCTAATGGGCTCCCTATAGATCCTGTTGTAGATACGATAAAGTTATCTTTGATATTTTTTGATCTAAGGCTAACTTATACGATAATTAGTACTGCAAGTTGTGCCATTTTTCCTCTCAAAAGCTAAAGCAAACTTGTACTATTCTGTTATACAGTATTGCGCAAGTTGTCGAAGAGGCCCTATTCAATGGATCAAGGGATCAACTGCCTAAAATGGTTAGTGCGTGACACTCATGTTTGTAAGATGGTTCACATTATGGGATACACTAGTAGTGTAGTTGTTCAATTGATTCAATAATTCATATGAAAGATTGAGATACAGACACTATAGAACATATGCAAACCAAAATTCAATTGATTTTGATTCTTTTATGCTAAGAAGCAAACAAAGGATGGTATTCATTGGTTTTTTTTCGGTATCTTATCTACTTGATACATAGATAGGAAACCTTTAAAGCATGTATTTCTTTTAGTCTCGGGTAACATAAATATTATAGATAATGATCGGTAGTATGAATTTTCTCTTTAGGAGGGATCCATTGCAAAATAAATAATAATCATTTTAAAGTAAGAACTCACAGTATTGATCATGATCTATAATATCTGTATTGTCTAATTTTTTATTAAAAAAAACATGATTTAAACATCAACTTCAGGTGCACCTCCATGCTCCTCCTCCCTCGCCCTCCCTCCTCCTCTCCTTTGCTGGCTCGGTCAAAATACTAACACCCCGGAGCATCGGTGCCCCCACATCTAAAAAGTTTGCAGAATTTTTTGAAGGACCGAATAGATTGAGCATGATCTCCACAAGAATTACACCAACAGTTGGTCCCATGCTTTTCTTATTGAGGGATTCAATCATTTCCTTTCTCCATGTGGGCCAAAGAGCATGAAAATTGGCTTGCCACCCTTTTATGGTTCAAACAAGTTTTGATGGTCGCCCAAATTAATACTTTTTGTTAAAGGACTGATGGGTTATGGACTCAACATTGCTTCCATAAAGAGGATCTTTACTGCATGAAGTTTGTTCTTCAGTGAAAGCCACAGAAATATCTATTAACTTTACATGCAGGAATTAGACATGTAGTCTTTGATATTTGGATTTATTTATATATTTTTCTATTTACTGTTTACAAATTGATAATTCTCATGTCGACGGAAGATTGGACCATAAAAAGGCCAAGTGTTGTTACAAGCTTGATACTGTAATGGGCTGGCTACACCAGGCCTGGCCCATAAAAGTGCAGGCCCATATTATAGTTGTTAGGACTTGTTAAGCCATCTCTTCCTTTGCCAAGAAGGCCGAAGCCCCAGCCACTAAATGCAAGTGCTCCTTTTTTGCTTAAAAAAAAAAGAGAGAGGGGGAGAGGAAACCTCACACGCGTAGTAACTCCCACTAGGCTCCCCTTCCATCAGAAAATATTCGATGTAGGTAGAAAATTTGCTTGTACCCTCCCCGATCCATGGGTTATCCTACATATGAGTACGTCACTCCAATGCCACCTCAGTGCCAGCTGGATCAGAAAGCGCTCCTACCGAGCGTGTCCAGGTGGGGGGCATCCGTTTTCCACATTTAATCGACGCCCGTGCGTTTAAAACCTGTACCACACCGGTGGAAGCAAAGCTCCATTCCAATTGTGCTACGGTGGCTCTAAGCCCTCCTTCAAAAAGCCATTTAACTGGCTTATTGGCTTCTTTATGGACATTGCAGCAAAGGTAAGAATAAAAACTTCATATTGCAAAATTGGATCCGTGCACAGGCAAATTTAAGCCAATCAGTGATAACCTTTGAAACCCTTTCCACCCAAAGAGAAGGAAGTTTGAGGTACGTTCTTCGAGAAAAAATTTGGAAGCATGCATGCGAGAGTAGTCTGAAAGCCCTCCCAAGCAGCACGTAATTCGGCATGTAGAACTAGCATAAAACACCGATCCGACCCCAAATGAGAAATCCGGCTCCTCGCTGCCTCTAAACACTTCATCATAGTTAAGTTTTGCAAAAGGTGGTGTGGGAGAGGTGTTTATATATATACCTTGTTAGTATGATGATAGAATTAATTTGTTATAGCATTAGCAAAAGGTGGCAGGTATTCTTGTCATTTGTTTGAATTAGATACAAGTGTCAGCAGGGGGCTTTGTGGATCCAATTTTCAGCAAACGATCACTGGCAAATCCTACTGAGGTGCCTCTGGAAAAGATCACTGGCATGATAAAGTCGTACGTAGATGCTCGTCTATGGTGTATGTGGCATGCAGGGGGCTTTGTGGATCCAATTTTCAGCAAACGGTGCTTGTGGAGTGTATGTTGTTTACCCAAAAATAAAGGTGCTTGGGGAGCCAAATTGACTCCCAGAATGTAAGCTTTATTGCTAAACTAGAACCAAAGCAAGTGTGGAAAAAAAAAGGAGGGCAGCAGGTTATGTCATATTTCATGGTTCGACATTTTTACGAGCATATATTGTACTGTAAATGTGCTCTCTAACTTTTGATTGCTGCAGGGCTACACCTCTCTTATGTCTGGATATAGAGAGTAATGACAACAATAAGTTAATCTAGGTTAACCTAAAAATAATCTAATCTAAGTTCATTTCATATGTGCAATGATCGTGAATAATATCATCTAAAAAAGTTGGATAAAAAGTATTATTAGAATTTTTTGGCGCCATATAAATATCCAAGATCGATCCAATGCATCGCTAATGTTGGATTAAACATGTATCCTGCATGAATTCTTACATATTTTTTTTTTCATTTAAGCTACTTTCATTGGGCTAAAAATTTAAATTCAATTATAAATACTTCGATGAGTCCCCAGCCAAACCAAATGGGCTCGTGTGAGATTACCACAAGTCAGGTGTATTTAGTAAACAAATATACTCATCAAATAAGCTTTATAAAGCCAAGAAATTTGTTGCACCAGTCCACATAAATGACATGAATAAACCTTTATCCTCACTCCATAACATCCGTATTACCTCCCCACAGAGAGAGAGAGAGAGAGAGAGAGAGAGAGAGAGATTTGACAATTCAGACCCCCTATAATGCCCATCCAAACTGAAGACCTGCCGATGCTCCTCAGAGATTCCTGGAGCCAAAGAGCTTCATCAGGCCAAAAGTCATTGCCATGGCCACCCAACCCCCCACCACCACCCTCACACAAGACCTCCCCACCGGAGCACGGCCAAGTGCCGCCCCCAGGCAGCCAAGCACCACCAGCGCCGCACTCGCGGCAGCCGCAACCACCCCTAACCTCACCTCATAACTTCTTATGAACCCTGCAGCCAGTAGCGGCACCATCGCCCCCGCAGAAAAGGCCAAGGCTGATGCTACTGCCGCTTTCACCGGGCTTGGAAGGCGATCTCTGTTTCCCTCATCGATGCCCTCACCATTATGATCACCCTTTGCCTGCTTCTCCCTCTTCATCTGCGCCACTTCGATGTCGTACTGTGAGTACACTGAAACAAACTCTGCAGTTGCCATACTGCAAGCCCCGGCCACCAGGCCGGCCAAGCCTGAAATGATCATGGCCTTAGCGTCATCTTTCACTGCTCCAACTCCCATCATCAGGGAAACAGTCGAGAGAAGCCCATCATTGGCTCCGAGGACCGCAGCTCGCAGCCACTGGGCTCTCTGGGAGTAGTTTGACACCTCTTGGTCGTCATCTTGGCCTTCAATGCCATCGATTGCGAGCTTGATTTCGTTGTGATCCATGGAGAGAGACAAATGGGCTAAGAGATACAAGAAAAAGGTGAAGGCAAGGAGGGGAGGTCATGAAAGACGCCCCATGGGGAGGGTTTTATATTAATGCATGGTTGGTGTCCATAGTAGAGGTGGATTGTGGTGCAACCATCCAAAAGAGTTTAATGAAAAAAAATATATTCAAAAGATGTCCCATTCCTTTCCTTTTTCTATTAGATTCAACAATATGGTTCTTTAGAAATGTGCTCTTCATAGCTAAATTAGTTGTGTGAAAAAGAGAGTTATAGAGTGTAGTTTAAGGAAGCTAGACCAGTAAGGGAGAGCATTCACCTCTATTAGACTTGTTTTTCTGGGAAGAATAGGACTATAAGATAAATCATTTGTTTCATATGTAAAATCTCAATCAATCAGTAATGAACATATGCTTGAAAAGGTAGGAAACTAGCCTAGCATTACTGTGATTATCTGGTACGTTAATGAACTATGTAATTAACGTTTGATACAAATCATGCAAGGGTTATATATGCAAAGATAATTGAGTAGTTTCTCTGAAACGAATATAATGGAGACAAGTTAATCACATGATGAATAAATAAAATAAAGTGAATCATATTGGGAAGTTGATACAATCAAAGATTTCTTAATTTTTACAACTACTGTTTTTCACTTGAACCTTATGTGGATATATTTAAGACTGCATACTGGTGGCCATTGTGTATATTTAGAGCCACTAAACCCAAGCCTGTTCAGGGTCATTGTATGAATAGAACAATGGATGTGCATTCCAACTATGTTGATCAGAAACTTCTACTTATTATATCATCTTTTAATTCAAGTAAAATTGATTCGCTATGGTGCCTTTAGGGAATTCAAATTGATCAAAATTCTTGGTTATAGTATTGCTTGAAAAATGCATGTATTCATGTTCCAGTTCCAGATAAACTTTTTAGAAGTTTCAGGAGATTCAACAACTACTCCTCCACTTATGCAGTTCAAAATAGCAGGCACCCTCTTCCATTTGAGGTATGCATTATTTGTTGCTATTGAATTGATTCCAATCATGCTATTTATAATGATAGAGATCATAAACTACCCAGAAAAAAAACGATTATTAGAAGACAAACATTTTGGAATTTACAGCAAATACAGCAATTACTCTTCCATTTATGCAGGCACCCTATTCAATTTGAGAAATGTATTATTTCTTGTTCTTGAATTGATTACAGTTATCCTATTTTTCATGAGAGAGATTAACTTACCAGAAAAAAAGGATGAGAAGAAAAAGCTTTTTGGGACTTTCAGTGGATACAACAACTGCTTTTCCATTTATGCAGTTAAAAATGGCAGGCACCCTATTATGTTTGCAGTATGTATTATTTGTTTCTCTTGAATTGATTCCAATTATCCTATTTATAATGATTGGTAAACTTTCCAGGAAAAAAGGGTTCAGGAAGCAAATTACTCGACATGCTTCTATGTTTTCACTTTTTTATTTTTTATTTTTTTAATAAAGCGGACGGTTCATACATATCTACTATGGATATATTTCATAAAGTCAGAAAATAGAATATCACGAAACACAATCAGGACAGCTGACAAGTCAGTCCAAAACACTTCTCCGGAATGTTCCACCACAAAAAAGGCAACCCGGTCTGCAACATTGTTTGCCTCATTATAGATATGTCTAGTCATCTAGGAAATACACTCCCTCGTGCTCCTCCAAATATCAAGTATATAAGAGGGGTAGGTCCCCTTCCAAACTAAACATGCTTATGTTCACATCCTATAATGTTTTCTATGCTGACAACACTTAAAGAGGGTACAACTCCGAATGCTATTTTCTCCCATTGCCTTTACTTCTCTCTTCCATTGCTTTATTAACTTAAAGTACACCTAGTTGAGTACAAAAACACCATTCTCCATAAGAAGCTGATAGTTTATGATATATAGAAGCACATTTGTTATAGGGGGCGCAGTTTTGTTCATGGATTGCTGAATAGGCAAGAACTTGCTTGTATGGCTAAGTGCATGGACAGAGGGCATTATTAAATGGGAAGGGAGTATGCATTCCACGCGACTGCCACAGACTCATTAATATATATATGTTGGTAACTTTAGGAAATGGGAGTTTCCAATTTCAAATTTTAGGTTTTGTACCTCTTTGGTCTCTAGTGGGGTGGTGCTTAAACTTTGAACCTGGGTTAGGTTTCTTCTTTTATAAGTGGAGTCCCCACGGTTGATTATTTATCTCTTTGTAAATTCTAATAATATTCTCATAAATATTTAATTTCTAATAAATTTATAAATTCTAATGCTATATATATATATTGTTATGGCAGGACAGAATTGGGTTGTATTTTGGTCTGAAAATTATTGATAAGAAGACAAATGCATAATTTATCCTAGGCTAACCTTAGCTGCATACAAGCTTAAGACCGCAAAGTTTCATTATTTTTTATTGTTCTATACTTTTTTATGCATGCTTGTTTGTACAGCCTGTTCATACATGATCAAACGTATAAATATGTCAGTTATTTACATTTTTTCTAAAATTTAATTTTGTTTCTTAGTTTTTACTTTTAAAAGAAAATATTCAACTTCTTTCGAAACCTCTTTTGAAAACTAGAGTTTCTTTCGGTACTATGGATCTTTTTCCTGCATTTGATTGGAGAGAGTTGGGTTCTAGGATGAAAATAGGAATGAGTGACTTGCATTTCAGTCATTTGGTTGAGGAGAGTTCCATTCCTATTCTAATTCTAAGGGGAATAAAAATGCTCCAATCCTCCAAAATATAATCCTGATTCTTTTGCGGTATTCAAATCCGATTTCAATTTCGATTCTGATTCTAGTCACAAACCAAATACGTCAGAAAATATTATCATTTATGTTCCTATTCTAATCCATTCTAATTCTGATTCTGATTTGAAACACAGGCAGTGGAGAAAATCATGAACGGCATATGATTTGATACCGAACAAAAGCTTTTTTTTTTTTTGGGTCCACCAACACCCTGATTCTCCATTGCATACTTTAGGTCATACAAGATTGGTTAGGTTGACAAACATAAAAATATGATCTAAGTGAAATAATATTTTTAAATTTATTTCTTTTTGTTAGCTAGAAAGAATAATTGTTTACGTGGTAAATATTAACTTGAGCACAGAATGCCCTTTCTTCTCCATTATCATTTTTTATTGCATATTTTTTTAAAATGATTATAGAAAAGTTATGAATAATTATGAAAAAGGCAATATTGTTGTATAATATTATTCGGCATATTATATTTTTCTTTCTAAGTAGGTACAATTATTTGAATATAATTAGAATTAGTTTGAACATGTATTTTAGATTTTTTTTTAGCTACTTATTGCTTCGGCAAATAATCAAGCTTCTCATTTGAGTGATCAATATTCTTTTGAAAAAAAATATTTCGGACAATATTATTTTTTTTAAAAAAAATATTTGCGACGATGTGGTCCATGTGAATCCTTACCTATGCCTTATGCAATGCAATTGGCTGGGCCTATGAGTGTGGCAATGTGCAACATTACCACCCACTTAGGAGGCCAATGACCACATGTTAGGTCAAAAATAATAGTAGATAATATATTTTGAATCTAATCTTATCTAAACAAAAATATTTTTTCCTTCTTCTCAAATCTCTCGGACAAAGGAAGAGGCCTGGGTCGAGCTCTTAACTCCTCCCCTGTCGGAAAAAGGGTTGGTGTTGACTAGCTCCTCATTCTAAATATGTCCATAATGGGCTAATCAAAAAGAGGACTTTCCTAAATTAGATGAGGAAGGGTACAAGGGGTCCCTAAACGTGCGAAAAGGGCTCTTTATTTGAAGTTAGGGACTTTCTTCCACTTCTTTAGCTGGTAGTTCGCGACCTTCTTTGGCTTTTCACTAAAACCTAACAAAGACTACCGAACGAACAAACAACGTATCGGTTCGGTGGCTAAAGTCGGTATAGTTCTTAGTCTTCATCCTGGTTCTTCGTTCTCTTCCTATGGAATCCGTTAGCTATCTTGTTCTATGGCGTAATGCGAATTCTCAGCTTTGGATCTTCATCTTCGGACATAAGCTCGAACTAATAGGATGGACTTATTGGTGATAATGAAAAAAAATTATCATAGATTGATGTGGAACAAAAGGATGTGCGCATCAAATTAAATCCCATGATATGGTTGCATCATGCATCGGTGATGTGCATTACATGACTTGCGATCCATGTATCAGATGAAATCCCATTGAATCCCAGGTTGTTTGCGGAAAAATCACACATATCCACATAAACACTATATAAATTTAAATTCATTTCATATCTACGATGGATCTGACCCATCTAATAATTAGTTCTATACAACATGCACCACATCTATGGTGCACTACATGAAGTGAGGAGGACAACAATTCACTTTTAGTGTGGTGCACCACCAAATGGAGCACATGATGTAAGATATAATTTCTCCACTTTTATACTGGATTTAATATTTTTTCTTTAACAAATTTATTGGGTTCAATGTAGAGGTAAAAGTGAACCAGATAATATCCGTCCTGATTAAGGTCATTATCGTATTTCAATCTATCCGGATATGGATAAAAAATTGAGTATCTGACTAATATCGATATTTATATCTATATCTGTAAAAAAAATATAAATAGAGAGCTATACAATCCGTATCTCAAATATCCAATTCTATTTATAGTTATTTGTAATTTTATATAATACTTATGAATTTTTAAGTGAAATATATCACGTGATTTACTATCCATTTTATTTATATTTATTTTTACTCAAAGTTTTTACCTCCAATTAATATATGTATCTATATTTAGATTTATGTTATTTAATAAATATAAATGTAGATACAGTCATCTGATATGGATATACTTGTCTGATTGATATTCTTTCCGGTTTGATGCATTGTCTTGTTTCCATTATAAATGCTTACATCATGGTCGTCATCATGTCCACCTACCCTTCCCCCAGCTGCCCTTCCGGTGGACTGCAGCCATGGACCCTAACCGCCCCACCGACCCGCACCGCTCGGACCCGCGTCTCGGCCCCAACCCCCGCCGCTCCGGCCACCGCCGGGCGCACTCCGAGACCATCCTCCACCTCCCCGACGACCTCCTCTTCGACTCCGATCCGGACTTCTCCCTCGACGACGTGGACTTCCCCTCCCTCGACGACGACGCCGCGATCCCGGTCCCCACCGCTGCTGGCGGGCCGGAGTCGTCCGTCAGGTCCGCTGGACATCACAGGAGCGTGTCGATCGATGGCGCCTTCTTCGATGGCCTCGAACTCCGGAGCCCGTCGGCCGGCGGCGGGGTCCTGGGTAAGGTGGCGCATCATCGGCGCAGCGGCTCCGTCGACGGGTCTATTTCGACGTTTGAGGGGGAGATGGCGGGGCGGTTGGATTTGGCCAAGAAGGCAATGTCGGATGACAAGCTCGCCGAGCTGGCGCTAATCGATCCCAAGAAAGCTAAAAGGTCTGATTTTTTTCCGACCTCTCTTACACTTTTGTTTGGATTTTATGAGGTTCTGGGGCTCAAAATTTGTGGGTTTTGCTTGAAATAGTATGATTAATTTGATTGATTTGTTTGGATAGTGGATATTAGGGTATGTATGCCCTGCTTCCCTCACAAAGAGAGCTTAAAGGTCTGATTTTTCCTCCTTTTCAACCTACTTTTGTATTTGATAAAGTCTCCGGTTCTTAGATTTTTCCCTATTTTCTTTAAAGTAGCATGATTTCTATACTTGATCCGATTGGTATTGTTGAGTTCACTACTCCCTCCCTAGTTTGCTATTTTGTTTCCCCATTTGCATGAATGATTTCTGAGAACATTTTTCTCTGTTAAATTTGTCCTTCTCCTTGTTTTATTTTGTTATATTGCTGGTTTTTCCACTTAATTTTCCTCTAGTTGATATGATATGGGATATTTTAGTATTTTAGCGACCTCACTGTTCTTAAGTCAATATCGTGATGCTAAACTATATATCAAATGTGCGTTTTATGTTTTTTGGATTGTAGGATTCTTGCAAATAGGCAATCTGCTGCTCGATCGAAGGAGAGGAGAATTCGTTATACTAGTGAGCTTGAGACAAAGGTGAGGACACTTCAGACAGAAGCAACCACTCTCATGGCCCAGCTTTCACAGCTACAGGTAGGAGTTATGAATTTACTTAATCAAGCTATTTTACTTCATGCATTATTTTTTGAATGCTTGCAATAGTTGGATAGTAAAGTTTATTTTGGCAAACTTCTTTGCTAAACCTGAGGAAAGAGTTGATTAAAAAAAGTTATAATAGGTTTATGACTATAGCAATTTACTGTCTCCTATCTTGATCTCCATCAGATAAGTTGCAATTGGTGCAAGATAAAGCTATATCATGACCTTTTTATGATGATTTTTCTGGTTCTTAGAAATTGAACTTGAGAGTGTGTTTAGCTTGTGTTATTGTTGGAGGAAGAGTTCATAAAACTTCTTTTATATCTTGAGTAAAAGGTGGCAACTAGACTATTTCATTCTATCAATATGTAACATGAAACCAACAAAATCATCATTGTGGTGGTGAATCAAGTCAAGATTATGTCACCCTAGGCATATAACAAAACTCAAAATGGATTCAGACCTTCTGACACCACCAATGGCCCACCAATAGAAATCTTCTCCTTCTCCTCCTTCCAAGCTTTGAAACACGCTTCCTCCCAATTTTTTTGTCATACGATCTTGCTTGCCAACCCCCTGTGCCCTTAAACCTTCCTAGCCTGAAAACAAAATATTTCTCCACCTCTAGGGAAGATTCATACACGTGATCACCCAACACAATTATTATGCTCCTAGGCATAATGTAAGGAGGTCCACACAAGACTAACAATATCCTCTCATCTAACAGTAGCCTCTTAGCAATATGTTGATTCAACTCCTCTAGATCCATGAGGCCAGTAACTAACACCAAATCTTTACTTCCAACAATGAAGAGCCAAATCCGTCAACTCTAATAGTAGGAGACTTTCTAGCGAAGCCTTTTCCCTATGCCAATGTTTGAAGACACCATGAACCTGACAAAGTAACCATTCCTGACCTCACTGCTTCACCCAACCACCTCTTAGATAGAAATGAAACCTAAAAAAGATTATCAGCGAGTCTCGTTATGCCCCTTATATCCCAAGGATGACAAAAGCCATCAACTAGTTCTTCCTCTAAAGCCCAGTTCTTCACAACTAAGATGAGGACTAAATATTGTAGTATATACTTGATCTTGAAAATATCCTCCAACGAGTTAATTATTCCCTAACATTTACCTTCCCTAGACTCTAGATAAACTACCTAGTTATGCTTGGACTCTGGCTAGGTTAATTCATTACCCGCTGACCAACCTGTTGGCAAGCGAAGGACACTTAGCTCGCTGCACTGGGTTGCCATTGTTAAACCACTCCTTGCAATGATAACATAGTGTAGGTGTGTGTATATGTCCAGGTATCAATTTCTCTTATTCTCTAAGGCTGCAGTTGGTCGCAGGATAAACTACAATGATGGTGGTAATAACCTGCATTTTTCAGTTCATTTTTCTTTATCTCATCAAATTCCATTTTTTGGCTCCTTTATTTCCGAGGAGGACAATTATTTTTTACCAAAAAAAAATCGGGTGCTTATGAATGCTTATGACAAATAGAACAAAGATATTTTACTGAAAAGGCATAATATTTTTATTCTACTTTCATTCTCTTTTTTTACCTTAAGTTATTCTTAGAGCTTCCTTAAGTTGGAGAGCATTATTTCCCACCTGGACATGTCTTGAGTGCACGGTTGTGCATGGTTGATCAAGTGCACATGGTGCATGGATGAGAGGCTCCCATCCTAAAGCAACTAGCACTCCTTGTCTTGCCTCCATCTCTATTTGTTTTGGAATATCTTAAAAAATGAAAAAGGATAACTAGAGTAGAAAAAATGAAAATGAACCCAAGCTTTGGTTTTCCACCATTATCAGTAGTGTTCAATGCTCTAGGAGGAAGGATGGTCATTGCTACAACTCCCACCTTTCTTCCAAGGTAGTAGCAATCTTCATCTGAGGGCGGGGAAGTTTAGGAAAGTTTCATTTCCTTTCACTTAATTGTAAGAAAGGTGTATGAATTTGTCCTCCATCTCCTTATATGCTTGATGCTCCCAATCTTGACTGTTCTCATCATTTGATCTTTTCATGCCACCTCTGCAATCTTATAAAACCCTTCTCTCCCCTTGGATTATTTATTAGATGCTCTCTTCTGATTAGTATCTAAATCATTACTTCTTCCTATTAGTATCTAAAAAAATTCTTAATTTAAAATAGAATTTCTTTTTGTCAAATAGAATGAGTCGTAATAATATTCATTTTTATTAAACAATCAGAATAGTGTGCCGGAGTGGATGCTGGCATGGTTCGTAGTATTGATTTCGGTATCCATACTGATGCCATACGCATGTAGTATCGATACAGGTCAATTCATGGTACCAACACTCGGTATTCCTCGTGAGTGTGTGTGCACATGTGCCAACACGCGCGTGTTTAGGTTTCCTATTGGCACCAGTATCATGTGTCTGTGTGTAGGTTTTCTATTGGCACAAGTGTGTGTTTTCCATCTTCCTAGTTGGGGTTCGTATTTAGGTTTTTCCTTCTAGATTATATATTTTGAATACCACGTAGTGAGTAGAAGAGTTAGGATGAGGAGGGTTGATTGCTTTAAGATGGGAGCTTCCATCCACTTGTTGAGTAAACATGGCTGCACATTGGATCACCCATGTGCAGTCATGTACTCAAAATGTGTCGTTTCCTAACCAAGGCCTAAGGATTTCCTCTTTGGAATCCATGCCCGACTGTCATAACCATACTCAAGCTTAGTTGATGTGTGCCAGATCTTTGGGGTGGACTGAGGGGTCTAGGTAGGGATGTCAAAGGGCTGGGTCTGGGCATAACATGCACAAAAAAATTGTAATGGGTTGGGCTTGATGATGACTTGGCTAAGGCCCTAAGTTGGCCTGTTGGTGCAGCAAAGAAACAGCAAAGGACCTGATCAATCAGCCCCTTGCTGGTTTCCTGACAAATGCAGTCAAAAGATAGCTCAGACTGATGCTTTGCTTGACATCAAAATTATTGTAATTAATGAAGATTTAGATCTTTTATGAGATCTATCAATTAGGAATATTTTATTTTATGTTTTTGAGAAAAATTAAGAGTCTTTTAGGAAACTTGAAGGCTGCATTTGGTAGTGGTCAAGTTAATCCAGAGTAAATAGGCTTACCACTATGCTTCTTTACTCTGGAATATATTAGTCCACCATGTAGGGTCAAGTAATTTATTCTGGGTTAAGTAGAAAAAGTGGCTGTATGAAAGTTTACGCTTGGATTGAATGGACTACATTTTGTGGGTTAAGTTGAACAAGTGGAGTAAAGGGCCTTTTCTATTTAACCTGCAATCAAATGCAGCCTAAACATTCAATATGAGAGGATTTTAGATTGCTTTTAGAGTCTCAGTGAGGAAAGATTTGGAATTTCTTGATTCTTTTTGTTACAGCCTTAATTGGGAAAGGATGCAGACCAGTCAAGTCTTTCAAAGGACTTTAGTGGCCTGCAGTAAAAGGAGATTATTGGCGTTGTACTCAGAAATTGATACTGAAAGAAATCGCCACAGCTCTCCTTCCTTCTCTCTTCCTAGATCACCTGTTGACATTCCCAGGTCAGGTAACATAGTTTTGTTCTGCATCTCACAGCTCACCTTTCCCATCCTCGAGTCCGTGGAGTGAGACATTACTGAACTACCAATCTTGTGATTATTGTCACTATAGACAATGCATTGTTTGGCTTCAGTTGGCACTCTCACAAATCAACCACCATCACTGTATAAAGTTTGGTTTTATTCAGCTTCAATTTGCATAGCTCACTACTCTGTAAAGTTACGTTGCACTTTTCCACTTCATCAATTCCAGTCTAATTCTATTTATCACATGTTTCTATGTGCAATTGCTTGGGGATAGCAAAGATGATAATTTAGTGGCATTCCTTTGCTACTTATTCATTAAGGCCTGGCTTTAACATGTATTCCTCAAATTATTAAGCTAAATTCTTGAAGTTCAACTTTGCTCTCAATTCTTCAGACCCTTCATCCACATGCCACAATGCCAGGGGCCAAATGTTCAACATTCATCCAGTGCATAGGAAGGTTCTAATGATGCAAAACATCTTCATAAGCATAGCAGCCACCTTGCAACTACCAGAACCTTAGTCCTTGCAAAGCTCTCAATTTTGATCTACAGGCTTGGCAACTGAATCACATTAAAAGCTGGTTTAGTCCAACAAGAATTTTTTCTCAATTTGTTTGTGCCTAAAGGTTTTTGCTTTTTCAATTTTCATTTAGTGTCCTTTGGTTCTCCATTATATCTCCAGCATCTTCTGTTTTCCATCATTGATCGACCAAAAGTCATTGCTATTTTAGATTGAAAGCACTACGTCTCTTTTACTTCTAAGTTTGTTTCTTCCCCCTGTTTTTTCAATGCTCTGTTCTCAGTTATATGTACGGTGACTGGTACTTGAAATTTCCTTCACAGAGAGACACAACTGACTTGACTGCTGAGAATAGGGAACTTAAGCTGCGGTTGCAGGCTATGGAGAAAGAGGCTCAACTTCGTGATGGTATTTCTTTCAACTACTTAAGACTTTTTTGTTTTTTATTTTTTATTTTTGGGGTACTATAGCTTTTTTTTTGTATTGTTTGTATACTGTGTTAGCCCTTGACAGAAATTACTAAGCTAGTAAATTATGGCTCCATATAATTGGAAGAATGATTAGTTCTAAATTATTTTATAACTCCTACTAAAAAATAGAGTTAATGCTTTAATTTCATCAAGTGTTTAAATTCATTCTTATAAATAATCGGCTTTAGAAATTTCAGGTAATTAGCTAAAAATTTTCTGCTCTATCTGGACTTGCAAAATTTCTGTACTGATTATATACCATGTAGACAGGATTTAAGGGATTTTCCTCGTTCTCATAGATCCTTCATTGTCCAAGTACTCTCACTATATACAAGCCAAGTAGTTTATCATGCAAGGTGTGAAACCATCAAATGTTTGAAGACAGGTTAGATCTTATTGTTAAACATCTTCAATAAAATTATGAATAACATGGTGGGACCAGGACAACAACTCCATTCAAGTCTATGAATGTCCAATCTCTACTGGAGCAGCTATGGGGGCCAGAGTTCCGTAGAAACCTGAACTGCATGACTGAAGACTAACTTTAAATGTGGTTTCTGACTTATGCCTCCTCATTCGATGATATCTCTTCTTCTGCATCATATATAACGTACAAAAATTTTTGGTGTTCTTACAGCTCTGAATGAGACACTGAGACAAGAAATTCAGCGGCTCAAGATAGCAGCAGGGGAAATCTCAATGGTTGATGGCAATACATTCAACAGAGAAATCCAGCAGGCTGCGTCCCCATATATCTCCCATCCACAGCAGTTGCCTAGCCAAACTGGTTATCAAGCCCTGCAATTCCATGGCTCTCAACCATCTTTTAGTGTCCAATCAGGAAGCGCGCAGACTCCACAGGATCCAATGGATTTCATGTGAAGATAGGAACCATTAACCTCTCTTGTACCTGCTTGATGTACTAATAAATAGAAGCTGACATAAGTTATGGAGCCTAGTTTGATGTGCAGATGTGCATGTATTAGCATAATCTGTTGTAAAATGTAACTTTTTGTATAATCAAATCAAACACTTATGTAATCCGGTTTATGAATGTCAGCCTCGAATGTGTAATATCGTTGAAATAACAGTTCTGATTGTAATTATATGTACAAAGATTAACAAAGAATGCATTTCTTCTGTGGTAGAAAGAAAGATTAATATTAGGAAGTTTTCGCTGCTTCACTTTGAAATGTAATGTATATTGATGAGTGCAGCATGTGCCATGACTTCAAATCCACGAAAATCGCCGGCTTGCGCTGATGGTTGAGGTGATAGAAATGGTGCTTGTCATTACTTCTTTTTCAAAAATCTAATTATTAAGTATCCTCATAGAATGGGTTGGAACCCTTGAGTTCACTTGTTTTACTTCGATGTATATCCTTGGTTCAACAGTTAGTGGACATGTTATGAACTTCATACAAATTAACCTGCTCTTTTGGTGACATGGTTTAGTGTTGGCAAAATGCATGAGCTTATTCTTTCTTTTTGATTGAAATGATTTAAGCTCCGCGGGCTATCAAATTTATGCGACAAATGTAAGCTGCTTTCTGACCTTTAGGCCATTTTGTCCAGCTTGGTTCCAACCGACCTCTAGGTCGCCCCGGCCTCGGTTTAGGATTTAGCTGCAATAGTATCAAAAATCTAATTTTCTAGTTTAAGAATCATCAAATGTAAAAGTATAATTGGTTCTGTCAATTGATTTCCAGCATTTGTTTTAGTTGTAGCTTGTTCCAAAACCGAAGCTTTTTTTTTTTTTTTACTGAAGCGGATGTATTATATATATCGGGTGCGAATACATCCAAAAATCAAAAGATAGCAAGTTTCGGAGTGCACCGGATAATTTCCTCTCTTCTAGTCATAGAGCCTCTTTAGAGTGGTTAGCCATATAAAAAGCTACTCAATCTGCTGCTTCGTAGGCCTTACAATACATGTGTTTTGCGTGCAAGGTCATTCTACTACTGATCATAGCTTAAATATTTCTAAGCAGCGGATGGTATATGCCCACCCCGAATCGTCCTCGAGCACGACAGCACGAGCTTGCAACTCGTGCCACATATAGCATACACCAGGTTACTCGCAATTCTACTTCTGGAACCGAGATGTCCAAAATGGAGCTTCGATGCGGAGGTCAATAATGTCTGCCTAACGTGCAAGTGCAGCCCCGCTGTGTAACTGACGATCTGAACCTTGACATGGTCGCAGAACTATTTTGGTGCTCGAGCCATGGTTCAGCGGTCCATAGCAGATTGACCAAGATCGACTTATCCAGATCTCCTAACAATATAAAAATATAGAATTAGTAAATATTTAAAATACTAAAAATATTTAATGAATATAAAAAAATATAGAAAATTTACAATAATAAAATATTTAAAAATATCTTCCTCGCAGGACATTCTTGTGCCAGATGCGCACCCACACTTCCAAGTCAACAGGCAGACAAACGAACAAAACCAACTATACCGGGTTCAGTCCCGGCGCACCCATTCTCACACCCAAACCCACACCTCCATCTGTTCCATTTCAGCTTGATAGTGTGGCTTGGGTGTAACGTAACCAGTCTCTTTACATATTACTTCTTTCTGAGTAGAGTACACCGTTCCAGCTCAGCACTCACCTCACCACAACCACCTAACAGCTGCACTTCTCCACCCGCCATATAAAATAACGCCACCGACGGTCCAGATTTTATAGATCAGAATGGCAGGTCCGAAAATATGGCTTCAGTATACTGCCCCTGCAACCCCAGCACCAGCCACTTTACGTCTTTACCTACCTTTCTTCCCACCATCGCCCCCGCCCGCCAGAAGAAGAAACATAGGCGACTCAAAGACTTTTCCGACCATGCCCCCGGCTCATGTGCCTCGCGTGTATGACTTCCCCCCGCCGCCGCCGCCGCTGCTGGAGGCGGAGGCGGCTGAGCAGGAAGAGGAGGAGTCGGGTTCTCTGCCGATGAGCCCCCCCATCCTGCTCCTCCCGCCGGACGCCCTCCACAACGTCCTTGGCCGCCTCCCCCTCCTCCAGGCCCTCGCCTGCCGCTCCGTCTGCCACCTCTTCCGCGACGCGATCTCCTCCCCGTCCTTCCTCGCCGCCCTCCCCCCGGTCCGCCTCCTCGCCCTTCGCCACCCCCGTGCGGCCGCTTCCACCCCCTCCCTCCACGCCTTCGACACCGCCCTCGGTCGTTGGCTCCGCCTACCCCTCTCCTTCCTCCCCTTCCCCTCCTCGTCCCCCGTCACCGCTTCCCCCTCCCTCCTCTACCTCTGGGCTGACACTTCCGCCGCCCCCTCCGCCGTAGGCGACCCTAAGAATCCCAAGTCCCTCATTCTCTGTAACCCGCTCGCCCGCTCGTACCGCCTCCTCCCCCCACTCGGCTCCGCCTGGTCCCGCCACGGCACCGTCCTCGCCGGCCCCGGCGGCGCCGCCCTCGTCCTCACCGAGCTGGCCGCCCTCGCCTACGCCCCCGGCGCCGACCGCTGGCTCAAGTTCTCCCTCAACCTCCCTTCCAAGCCCCGGAGCCCGATCCTGATGGGCGGCGCCGTCTACACCCTCTGCGACGTCGGCACCCCGTGGCGCAGCCAGTGGAAGCTCTTCTCCTGCGGGCTCCACGACCTCGGCGGGCCCCGCAGGTGGGCCCCGATCGAGCGGCATGAGTGGGGGGACGTCTTCGACATCCTGAAGCGGCCCCGGCTGCTCCCCGGGGCGGGCGGCGGCCGGATCCTGATGATCGGAGGGTTGCGGTCGTCGTTCGCGATCGACGCGCCGTGCTCGACGGTCCTGATCTTGAGGTTGGATCTGGCGACGCTGGAGTGGGACGAGGCAGGAAGGATGCCGCCGGAGATGTACCGGTGCTTCGGCGGCGTGGTGCCGGGGCCGGTGGCTGCCGCGGCGGCCGTTGCAGGGGGGAATAACAAGGTGAAGGTGTTCGGAGGGGACGGGAGGGTTTGGTTCTCGGGGAAGAGGGTGAGGGGAAAGCTGGCGATGTGGGAGGAGGAGGCGATTGGGAAGAGTCGCGGCGGTGTGTGGAGGTGGCTGGACGGTTTGCCGGGTTACAATGAGGGGGTGTACAGAGGGTTCGTGTTCGATGCCGGATTCACTGCCATGCCCTGAAGTCATCGTCAAACTAACTGGTTTGTTGTTATTTATTAATTCTGCCTGGATTTTGTATCAAAGTTTAGGTTTTTGTTTGAAGTCAGTTCTGTATTGCTCATTATATTCTCAAAATTTCGATGCTTTGCATGTCTTATGTTTCATTGATGGCAAACTTAGCTCGAGGTAGTGGAGTTTGTAGAACTTGTTACATATTTTTTTGAGGGATGCAATCACTTCTTGCAATTTTAGTTGGATTCACATGTTCTGTTGAATGTGTTAAAAGCTTATTAAATGTATTGAGTAGATATTGGTGTATATATATTTAAGTATTTTTTTCGTTCCATGACCAAAAGTGTTTTGATCATGTGGGTAGGCAAATGGTCTCCTAATTGAGTTATTCAAATCATAAAAATGCAGAAGTCTGAACAAGTATAGAAAGTTATATGGCTCTGTGTTGAGGCTTATTTTGAGCTTAGTAACAGGTAAGATCTACCTTGGGTGCCATACCCGCTTCAGAAACTCCACAAAAACTTGACACAAGGCCCACATCTAAGCTCTCCCTTACACTAAGTGTTTTCGGAATATTCGCGTTACCGTGTTTGCACTTGCACTGACGCCCACTCTTGATTTTAGCAACTGAGATTTCAAGAGTTGCAGAATTCCTTTATATAGAAAGAAATTATACAATAGGTTGTCATTTATTTGTAGTCGGTAGAGTATAAAAATGTTTTAAGACCCAAGAAGATTACAAATGATTAATCTATCCTGTTAATTTGTTTCTCACCAACCGACAACAATTCTCATCAATTGAATGTATGCAACTTCAAACCAAACTTCACTTTCAGGAAATTAAGATACATTGTCCTCTAATAAGAAAGGAAGCGGTAAATTGCTGAAATTAAAAGTGGGAAACAATTTACACGAAGAAGGTTACAAAAAGGTTCGATGAGGCATGAAAAATTTTCCATTTTCACTTGCAAAATGATGGATATGACTTAAAGTTATATTGTTAGGGTAGGTGAGACATGTGGACTTGGCCAACAAGCATGACATTTTCGAAACATGAAATTTGGGAAAATACAAGTGGATCTGTTCATCTAAAGCCGCTAATGTCTTAATTGATCAATTCTTTGCACTATGGTTTAGAGTTTTATAATGGATAAAAAATTATCTTTTCATTACGAAAATAAAGTTTATACGCCATATATTTAGTAGGAATGCCCTTATTGACAACATCACAAAAGGCAACATTGACAACAATGCATAATGCCCTGATCTCTTTTTTCTCCAAGCATTTCTCTTATTTTTCAATAAATGTAGACTGTTCCTCCTAATCTATAAGCCACTTTTCTTTAGCTTCAGTTGTCTTGTTTTGAACCCAACCTAATGATCCCAGTTATTTGAGTTGATAATGCTTGACTTGAACTTGGCTTGAAAATGTGGTGATTTGATTTTTGATCGACATTCATTCATTAAGCAAAGGAATTTCTTGTACCCAAAAAGAGGAAGCTCAAATATGAAATAGGTCTTAATTTAGTCATAGGCTACACATTATATATGGCAGATGTTCGTGGTGCTAATATTTGTGTTAGGGTTGAGACCTTTTATTTCATGAAACATCTTGCTGGCATAGGCCTGAGCTGTTCCTTGGAAGAAGTTCACCTCCAAGTTTAAGGAGGGAGAAAAAGAAAACTTTGATTACATAGTTGAGGGAAAACAAAGGTAAGAAAGAAAATGAATAGATTCAGAAAAGTTTGACGAATTTTGTGATGGTAGATTATTGTGATAGGGATGACATGGTGATTGAGGTAGGAAGTTTTTCTGGTGATAGCAAGACTAAGAGGACTTGAACAAAAGGGCCAATAGTTTCGTTTGTTGCTTTGGATCCTGTAAGTGCATGATAAAGATAAAATGAACAAAAAAAAAATGACAATAATTGTAATAAAAAAGAAATGGGTGTTCAATATTCTGTATTTTGGATGAATCAAGCGAGCATTCTATTGTGTTGAAGTGCTAGAAGTTGCAGTGGAAGAGTTAACAAGTCATACGTTGCTATCACATAAAATAGATGACTTTAGATGAAATGAGGTTGTTGTATCCTGAAATTTATAGTTAAAATGTTTGCATTCAATTGTCTTTGATCTATCTTGTTTAAAAAACCTCCCACTATGAATATGATTTCCTAAAAATGCAACTGTTAAATTAAGTGACGTTTGACATTTTCAAATTGGTTTGGAAGGACCTAGATTGTGTAACTGAAATGTAGGTACCTGAGTACCGACCTTCCTGATACATCTGTATCTTGGATGTTCTAGGTTCATGAGTTAGTTAGCTGAATTAATCAATGTTATGGAATAAAAAAAATCTTATTTGGTTAAAAGTCTTATTACTTTTAACTTTGTTGTATGCAGTCTACTCTCAAAACACGAGCTTCATGATCTACTACCGAATATTTTATTTTTTTCAAATTGATCTTGCATTGACAATCTTGCATTGACAGAGCAATGTATTGCTGTGGTGATGGTAAATGAATTTTCGATAATTATGGATTTAACTAGGGTAAGGTTGTTCTATTGTTATCTTAGCGTAATTGTAAGGTTGCTCTATTGTGACCTAGGTATCATGAGTTCGAAAGACAGAAAAAACCTTCCAGATGCATGGGTAAGGTTGTGTACATCCGACTTTTTTCAGACCTTACAGTGGTGAGAGGCTCATGCATTGGGATGCCCTTTAAGGGTAGGCCTCAATGCAGCATTGAGGTTGTTCTATTATGATCTGGGTGTCATAAGCTCAAAACACGGAAATAACTGCTCTGCAAACGGGGATAAGATTGCGTACATCTGGCCGGTAGCAAGGGCCTCAACTTTAGAATGCTCCATTGTAGTTAGGATGTCCAGGTTTGAAATGTGAAAACAGTCTATCCGCACATGAAGGTAAGGTTGCGTACATTTGGCTCTCTCTACATCTTGTTATGGTAGGAGCCTCATGCACTGGGATGTCCTTTTTTATGGATTTAGTCCAGGGGGCCACATTTTTGATGCAACTCTAGGTTACATTTGCATAAATATAGATTCTGAGGCTCTTGGTGGAAATACTGGGATTCTAAGGGTTTTGGAGAAATTCCAGCAAACAAAACAAGAAATTTTGCAAAACTAGGCAAATAACAGGTCGTTGATTTCTTTCTATATCAAATAGTAGTTAAACTGGTGACTTAGCGCAGTCAAGCAATAATCTGATGTGAAAGAGAGAAAAAAGAAACTAGATGCAGACAGATTGGGGCCTTACATGCAGATATATAGAAATAATAGTGATAGTTTTGGCAAAAGAAACAACATAAATTGTACGATGATCATAGTGACCAAGAAAGTAAATAAATAAATAAAAAGAAAAGGGGGAGAGAGGGCTGTGAATCACAATTGGTACATGATTAGATTGGAATCTAAAACTTTCAGAATACTTCAAACCAGTTGAACCAGCTAAAACTATAAATACCTATTTTATTCTTCGCAACTCTCAAGTTTGATAACTAGGATTTGACCTTCAAAAGAAATACCACAAACAACAAAAGAATGTATCAAATGTTTACTAAACGCATCATCCAATCTAACACTTAAAATGGCTTTGAGATTGTTTAATCTCATTTTTACACACTCTAGACCATGGTCGGCGGAACTATCCCGAACCGCCTAGTTCAGGGTTCTGAGCCATACCGGCAGCCGACTGGGATGTTTCCGGCAATGAAACTGAGACGCTGTCGCCAGAGGGGGAGAAGGAGATGGAAAAAGAGGAAGGCCCTCTCTTCCTTCCTTTCCCTCTCCCTCCCTCCCTCGCTCTTTCTCTCTTTTCCTCTCTCGTTCTCCCTCTCTCCCGCCTCTACTGTGTCGGTACTGAATCAGCACGGCACGACGTTGGGCCGTACCGACCGTGTCGCTGGGCAATCGGTATGGGGCTCATTACCGGCACAACAGGCATTGCTCTAGACTCATTGAATTGAAAACAAAAAATAGAAAAATTAACAAATTTGCAACTAACTGAAAATTTAAACTAAATCTATGCATGAAATTGAAGATCTGCATCCTTCTAATGCATTACATCACATTTTAACCACCTCCCTCTTGTGTGTATGCGACTAAAAAGTAAAAGAACATGATATTGAGAATAATTGCTACTTTTTCTCAGCAAAGTATATTCTATTTCTCTGCTGGCTGGTACTTGTGATTGTCTTAAAAAAAAGGTTACCCAGTGCAAAGGCCCCTGACATCACGGGGTTAGGGAGAGTCAAATATTTGTAGCCTTACCCTCACATGTTGAGAGGTTATTTCCATGTTTTGAACTTGTGACCTTAATGGAGCAACCTTACTGTTGCGCCAAGGTGCACCCATAGATAAAGGAAAAAAATATAGTAGATAGGAGGTTGGTTTATGTAAGAATCCCTTAACTTGTTAACCCTAGTAATTAGAGAACTAAGCATTATGCCTCTTTCAAATATGCTGTAATGATAGCAATATTTCATTAGAGGTTGCTGGACTGCCTAGGTTGCCATTTAGGCTTAGGCAGTTCTCCGGCCACCTTGCTTAAGGCCCAACCACATATAACCCTATATGCGAGCCATTTATCATGGTGGCTAAACAGCTCACCTTAGCCTGGAAAGCCCAGCGAGGTCAAGTTTAGACTGTATATTTAGATAGATTAGGGTATTAGGTGTGTTGGGGGCACAAGTTTTAACCTTATTTCTCAGTGGTGCCGAAACACTTTAGTTACAACGTCCAATCTTCTTTAGATTGTCTTTAGCTGTTTATTGCTGATTATGCATTAATTAGTCATTATTTTCTAGAGCTAGCTGTTACATGAGCTCTGTGAAAACTATCATAACCATAGCTATCCAGCCTTGTCATATCTACTTGGGATGGCTTTATGTATTTTCATTGGCCGACATTCCTATTAAAGGTGATGTCAGACATGAATTCACTTAAAACTATGAGCATGTTTATCTTTTATATGATTAATTATTATTGTATAATCTGATTGGAATGAAAATTGGAATCTATATGCTACCATGCTACATTAACATAGGTATTTATCTACATGTATGATGGTCCCTTAAGTTATCTCTATTTTTTCCTTTCATTTCTTTTTAAATTAATTTTCTTGTTTTGTAAAGTTTTTAACTAAGCCTCCCTAGGCATCTGTGTGAACAGCCGCACCATCCATTCAAGGCTGTCTCTCAGCCACCTGCATACTGCAACTGCCTTTAGAAACACAGGACAATAGTCCTTCCATTGCCTCGGTCCACAATTGTACCAACACATGGCTTTGCTTTTAGCCATAAAATCAACTCACTTTTATCCCAATTAATTTTCTACTTGTTGTTATCTTTGGATGTTCCCCTGAAGTAGCCAAGCATTAGGGTTCTTAAATGTTTCCAACTTTCCCTTCTGCAATCTCTTGTCCTCTTTCACTACAGTAGAAGCAAAAAATTATATGATAAGAAGCAACCATCCTCACTTTCTGCTTCTGTAGTATTCAATGAAGCTTCACAAATTAAAATTTGCATTTAGGCAGGACATATGTCTGCCCAGCTGAAACAAATAACTTACTAGAACTTGTAGAAGGCCAAGAATATCCTAATTCAATATTTGAAACTCCAATGTTCTTTACAGAACGTGTATTTCATCAAGCATGCCAAGGACTGTGGACAACTGCATCACACTATTATTTATCTTGTTCCTTAACTTCCTATTTTCATGTATTTCATCATTTTACATAGCTTGGTTAATTTTTATAAGTATCTGGTTGATTTCTTTTTCCAATTCTATTCTTGCTTCTAGAACGGTTCTGTCAAAATCGAGACCAAGTATGCAACAACAGTACTTGTAGTAGGTTAGATGGGAATGCTCGATTATTACCGTTTGGAGCACAGTATAACTTTTCCATTTTCTTTAAAGTCTAATCTTTTAAAAGATCTTGTAGTTACAGTGAAAACTGAAAAAGGCAGGAGATGCACACACCAATTATTATTTGTATGATTTCTCACACATTCCTTTCATTGAATCAATATGCTATTTTGATGTTTTAACAATATTATCAGGATGTCATGGTGAAAGATATGGACATACCTCATAAAACCTGATGGGGGAACATTGAAATGTTCAAATTATCTCATTGTTTGCTGATGCTAATGTGAGATCATGGTCGCCATCCTCTGGAGGGCATTGGAGTAGATCTCAGATTGCTGCATTTATCTTGTTAGTGACTACATGGAGTTTGACAAAGATGCTGCTGCTGTGCTGCAGCTTATAAGAGTATTACATGGTTCATGGAGTTACAATCAACGAAGAGCAGTTGCTAATGTATCTGACCTGACCAGCTGACCTACTGCTGATGCCATCAATCTGTCAGGAAAAATATTTGGAAGATGCTCATGTATGAGAGGGATTACATAATTTTCTGTATGGCAAAATCTCAGCAGATACTGTTTGTGAAGTTGCTTTTTGATAGATCGTTTAACATATCGATATGGACAATAGTAATCTTGAGTTTCTTTTCATTTGTATGTTTGTATATTGTTTATTACAGTAGTTGGGAAATATATAGTTGTTTCTTTATTCTCGTGATAATATATTTTAAAAATTTGATGGTCATAAAGTCTGCAAGAAGATTTCGGTCTTCTCTTAGCCATATTTAGATGAAGGCTTGCTTGTATCATGACATCTCGGTGCCCTTTTGTATAATTTTTTGGTAAAAAGCTATATATTCTGTATCCATATAAATTATACTTTGCAGGACTTGTGATTTGGTCGTAGCCGGGTGACAAGCTATTCTGAATTTTATCTATACTTCTTTGTGGTATGTTAGATGACACAGACCTTATCTTTAGCTGAGTGAATTATATCTGCCCTTTTCAGATCTCATATTTTTTTCTCCTTAAAGCTCTGCTTCGTGTGAATAGGACTCTTGACTCCTTGGGAGCCCTCTCAAGCCATGCTGCTTATTTGTATCAAAACAAACATGAGGAAGTGGGAAAATGCACATGGAATATCAGTGATGGACGAAGCAACAATTACATCACAAGTGAGTCATTGCAAGTGGCAATGTGACAGTTCTCTTGCTTTCTTATGGCTTTTGCTCGCATGAACCTGTTTGATGTTCTGCATGATAATTTCTTGAGACTGATGAGAGTGGAGATAAACAGTTATATCATTCAGGTTAATATTGAGACTTGAGACCCGGATAAATCTGTATGTATGTCATTTTCTTTAATAGATCGTTAAACTTAAAGTTGTTTAGGTCTTAGGAAAAGGAGTGATTGCCAAGCAACTAATTAATCATTTAATTGGTGAGCCCATTTCAATTGCCAGAAGACTAAATGACAGGTGACGTATATTTGCACGCCAAGATTTCGTGGTTGTCCAACTAAATTCCACTCTGGTGTCACTGTCGCGTGGGCATGCCAATTTTATCATATTTGTTCAGGCTTTTAGCCAGGCATCATCAATCACTAAGAATTTGGGTGTGATAGAGCTGTCCGATTTTTTCATGGATCTTGATACTTGTGATAGGGAATGTTCTAAGATGTGCCGATTGGGTTCTATCCTTCCGACTTAGATATTCAATCGGGACTCGTGTATTACAGGAAAACTATTGAGTGTCCCCTGTAAATTGTAATCTTTGTAAGAGTCTAAAACCTAAAGAATTCTATAACTCATGTGATTGTGGTATACCTTTCTTCGGTACCTTACTTTACAAAGTGAGAAACTGTAACTTTCACAGGGAAGCAATAGGATTCAGGTTCTCCATGCCACTTCCACTAAAATGACGAATAAGTCTCATGCATTTCCGACGCGGAGTCAACAAAAAGTGCGGTCGTTGGGGAATTTAGAATGTCTTCAATCTTTTCGCGGATGGGGTTGCCAGCGTCGGATATGTAGAGAAATAAAGGAAGCCTGCTCCGATGGAGATGATGGACATGCACTTGGCATGACAAAACAAAACATTTAGTCCAATATCAAACGTGTGAGCCATTTCTGCCTGGGCTCCACCACATTACATGCTAGAGTTTGTTGAAACTATTAGGCTGTTTGTAATATTTTCTGTTACACATCATGCAAAGCTTCAGCAATGTTGTTGCCCTTTTTGCAAAAGAAAAGTCGATGATGTTGTTATTGTTCAATTGAAGTGCCCAAAATATTCAAATTATAATGGACTACAAATTTTTTTTCTTTTTCTCATGTAACACCATTCATTCAAGATTAATTGTGTATATCTATAAAAGAAAATCAGACTTGGCTACACTTGAGTGGATCTCCACTCAGATCTGATCAGGTCTAATAGGGATCTAAGCTATTGCATGTGATCTACTGTCTCTAACTTGCTTATATATCAAAATCAAGTAGTAAAAAAAATTGGATAGATTAAATAACAATAAATTATAAATATTTTTTTGATTATTTGATGCATAGGTTAAGGGTTTCCATATTATATGATTTTTTGTGTGCAAACAGCTTAGAGATAGCCAATCAGATCTGATAGCTCGGATCATCGATTTGGAATCTCTATTGTCCAATGTGGGCTTGATCGGTTTTGAGTGAAAATCCACTCGGGTGTAGCCAATTGCAACTTCATAAAAATGACCGTTTTTACGTATTTGTATATTTAAGCTCTCTTTTAATAGATAGGTTATGCAATAAGATCTCTCAAATTAATTTTTCATATTTGTAATGAAATATTTATCACTCCTTCTATCACCCTACTTTTTAGAACTACCCTAATTAGTGAACTTATCACCAGATTTGGGATAGACTTAAGATCTTAATTCTCACAATGGTGGTTGCAAGGATTTTTTTCAATTCGATGGCAATGATGTTGCAAAACACAACTAGCTTACTAAATAAAGCTCTGAATGGACGACTGAGAGGAGAAATGAGGAAAGAAACAATAAATATGTTGTTAATCTAGATGTAATATGATTTTCAGGTCTCATCAAGAAAATTTTAAGATAAGGGAGGTCTTTTTAATCTAAGAATATATAAAAGAGATATTTCTATATGCAATTAGTTTATGAAAGGTGAGGCCGCATTCCAGAAAAAACTTAAAATTTTATATGCATCTGATAGAAATTTACAAAAAATAAAAAAGGGAATCTAGTCACCCTTTTTCCTTCACCACAACCAACAACCCATGCATGATGAACCTGGGGATTTACTACTTTCACGGATTGCTAAGCTATTTGTAGCATGACCTTCAAGGGCAGGCATCAAGAAAAAAATTGCAGATCCTGACATCTATATGTGTGCTAGCTTTATTTTTTTTTTTTGGTACTACAATGGATGACTCATACCAATCTAGCGTGAATACATCTAAAAAAGTCAGAAAGTAACAAGTCTCGGAGCACTCCAGGCAGCTCCTTTTTATCTGTTCAGAGAACTCTCCCAAAGTGATTCGCCATAATTGAAGCCACCAATCCGCAACTCTATTGGTCTCTCTATAGACATGCTTAGTCCGTAAGGCGACGTCTCCGCCTACCATACCTCAAATGTCCGAATCAGTAGATGACAACTATCCATATCACCAACGTAACCCTAGATCCAGCCAATCATCATAGTTGAGTCACCTTCAAGCAGGATTGCGTTAGCTTGTAGTACGCGTGGAGCATGACACAGACCAACCCAAGCTGCCCTCAGCTCCATCCTAGGGACAGAAATGTCGAAGATTTGGCACCCACCGACTGCCACCATCTTATAGTCCAGGCCTTTGAACACAGCCCGCACCATTCCTCCTGCCACCATCCAACACACATTCGTCGAAGTTGATCTTGAGAAAACTCTGGGATGGGGGCTCTCAGGTGTTGAACGTCGTCTGTAGCACTACATGAGTAGATGTAGAGCCTCAAATGCCCCGAGCTGTCAAAGATCTGTCTGATGGACCTGCATGGATGATCTCCGCAGCCTGTACGCGGCCTTCACTTTATTCTTCACGTTCTTTTATACTCAAAAAGGTTTAGGTACACGACTTCTTCCTTGATTCACAAGCATGGTACAGTAGACTACCCATGCAACTTTTTGTAGGGTCCAAGATTCTTCTCATTTTCAGTTGGCTTCTCCACTAGTTTTTTTGGATGTCATGTTCCATAATATTGCAACTTCGACAACATTAAACATTCTTATGGAACATCTGATTTCTATACCAGTCTTCTTTCTCTTCTTCCTTCACTGTTGCAAGTAACTTGTATAGTTATATAGAGATTTTATGATCAGTAAATGTTTCATAAATATTTCCAATATAATTCATGGATTGGCTCCTTTTGATTGCAGTGGTTATGACCATGAGTAAGGCATCTACTGACAGAGTGGCCTCTGTTCTTACACCTGAAGAAGTTAACCTACTCCATGTTTGATTTAGCTAGTGCCTACTCCATGTCTGATTTGGTTAGTGCTATTCAAGGTCGTTCAAACTCTTTGCTAGAAATCCTTGAGGTGGTGGGACTTGTTATGGCAATAAGATGAGGATTGTTTTGGGGTGATTAGACAGCCCTGTAGCTTGAAAAGCTGACCTTCTCGATTGGTCCATCATATTGGAGATTCTGACAATTTGTTTAATTGATAAACAAATTGTGACGCAGATCTCACAAATATTTTAATTCTAGCAAATGATGACGTATAAGTTTAATCTTGTTGATTCTTAACAAATTAGTATCTGCAAGGCAATTGCTATTATTCGGCATTCTAAATCTTGTTGCGAGTTCATTAAATTCTTCAGTGTCCATTTATAGACATTACACCTTAATCTTAAGCTAGAAGAATTTCTTAGTCTTGATCTTGCTAGATACTTCTCGGTTAGTTTGATTCTAGTTGCTTCCTAGGTTGTGATAAGCTCTCTGTAACCATTGGTGTAATTTTTAATGCTTTTCCACCAAATCCAATCTCTTCCTTCTAGTCTGACTTTGACAAACTCCATACACATGAGTCCAGTAATCTTTTAGTATGATATGTAGTTTTCGATGGAAGCTAACCCATCATTGAAATCATCAAGATCAAGTTGAACAAAAAAATCCAGCACTTCTATCCTGACTTGTTTGTACACATCACCTATCAGTTCTTGGGCAGGTTGGACCATATTGTTTATCGAGGAGTAATCAAGGATTGCAATATCTCCCCTCACATTAACGTAATGTGCTTATCAAGTTGGTTTTGATTACTCTTTTGGAATCAACTTTTCTAATGGATGCATTTATCAGCCCACCATCTCTTATTATTTTTTTCTCCCTCATTCATTCTCCATTTTGGATGATTCGAGATCTATTGGAAAGCTTATTCAACATCAAATGTAATGGAACTGGTTTCACCTGAAAATTCTAATTGTGTTGTTGGGGTTGATGAAGCTTTATTTCGCAAGCTATATGTGAAGATGGTCAACAAGTGTTTTTCTTTTCTTTTTTTTTTTTCTTTTTGCGTTCGAGTGTGTCCACAGTCCATGCATTTTGCTTACTTGTCTTTAAGCATTTTCTTCCCTCACTTTTCTGAACCAACAATCCTAAAAGAGGCTGAGGTGGAAGAACTGAAAAAGGCCAATAATGTTCAGTATTGGAATTTTCAATTTAGGAATAAAATCATAGATTTATTTGATTTTGAGATCTTTTAGCCTTTTAATGAACTTCAAGAAGTAAGGCTAACTTCATGAAGTATACTGCAAATAGTGCAGATATAGAGCTTTTATTATGTAACTCTTAATTATAATGGAATAATCTAATTAGTTGCCTGCCCTGGTCTAGAAATGTTCTATTAGAACAAAGGTTAAAGTGTCCAACTGCTTTTTGAGAAGGAAGCTTGCAAGTTCAAAAGCTAAGAAATAGGAACTAGCCAATACTTGCTATGTATGGTCTGCAAGTTTGAAGATAAAAATATCGATCATTGGTTTCTTTAGTTGCCCTTGTTCAGAAGCATCTAGATTACTTTACTAACAAAATCGATGCTAATATTGCTAAATCATTTTGCCTATCAAGTTGGATTAAAGAAAAAAAAGGGTTTCTATAAAAAACTTGACGGTTTGGTTGCTATCCTCTTGTTGCTCATGTTGCTAGAGTATTTGGTTGGGTAGATGTAACAAAAATTTTCTCTAGAAAGATAGTGCAGAAAACTAAAAAAGTTCTTTTTTTTTTGATTAATTGTACAAAAATAGTTTCTTCAAAAGTCCTTTTCTTATTGGCCATCTATTTTTCCTATATTTTCACTATTTTCTCGGGTTCTGCATTCCCTCTTCTTTTTTCTCTCAATTAATTTCCTTTGTCACTCTCTCCATCTCTTACCATATCTCCTTTTTACTTTGCTTCATCTCTAGTTCCTTTTTCATGTTTTTAATTAACTCAATGAATCTGGGTGGAGCTCATCCTCCCATTTTCTCCAAAAGAAACAAAAAAAAATCTGCTTCAAGTGTGTAATGACATAATCTATTTGGACAAATTGGTGCTAGTATTTAATTGTATCTTCTTGCTAGCATTGTTGCCTTTATATTAATTTATCATAAAGTAGCCATCATGCTATCAAAATTTCAGGCATGCATGAGGTGCCATCTTCAAGCCCTCTTATCACCTTTCATGCAATGTAAATGATACCCCTTTGGACTTATGTGTGAGCCACTTGTACAATACAATACAAATTGGCACAACTCTTGCCTCTTGCAGGACCAACACCAATGCAAGTACACATTTATTATTATCATTAGACATTAAGTATTCTTATATACCAACTAGCATCAAATTAAATATATTTTTTAATATCACCAAGAAGGTGTCTCCTCACACAAAGGCAAATCTACGGTCAGAGAATCAAAAAAGGAATCATTCCCATCTTATCATTAAAAAAAAAAAAATCATTCAATTTTGACGGCTAGGATTGATGTATACTTGGATCATTGGACGTTCCGAAGTCCCAAAACTCGGACAATCCCCGAGGCCATTTCCTAGATCCGCGGTCAGGCACTTGCTGCTTGGTTCAACCACACAAAACAGCTTCCTCACCGCCTAATCGGTTGCCACGTCTCTATAATACCGTGTTCTGTGGACACGCGTCACCAATTCTATTCACTCCCGCTGCCAAACCTGAACCACCCGAATCACTAATCACGAATCTCTCACTTTAACCAATCTCTATTTTAATTTTTTTCTTTCCCTCCTTTTTATTCGCGAAAACTTCAAACCCAACGTTTTTTGTTCCCCCTCCTTCCTCCTAGAAGATTCCACAGACGCAGGCTACCCACCTTGCACTCGGCCCCGGTTCGGCTCCGTCGTTCGGCGAAAACTTTTGCTCTCCTCCAGGGTTAACTTTTGCACACGTCATAGTTTGGCGCTCGTGCACAACTCCTTGCCTGCATCGCACGCCAAACACGAATCTTAAGGTCCAACTGTCTCGGTTCCGTTTGGCAGCAGCAATTTTATTTCCCACCTAATTCGCAGCGGTCTTCCGCCAGCTATATAAAATTGTTAACCCTCTATCTCAGGAGGGGATTCTCTTAACCGTCAAAGATCCCCTCGCCCTCTCTCTCTCTTTCTCCACTCTCCTTCTCTCTCTAAAACCCTAGCTTGGCTTGAGCGCGGAGTTCTTGGAATCGATGGGCTGCTCCTAGTTCGATTGTCGCCGGAGATGGAGGAAGGGGAAGGCGAGAGCTCGTCGCCGGCGAGGGCCTTCGTCGGCCACGACATCATCCACGATATCTACTCGAGGCTACTCGAGAGCGGGAACGAGGAGGCCACCTCGAATCCCGACCTCCTAAATCAACTTGATAGCCACTTAAGCCGGCTTCCCCAGAGGTATTGTGTTTGTTTCTTGATCTGCGCACGGTTCTTGGATTCTTCTTTTCTTCCGTTTGCTCGGCTTCTTGATTGAACTGGGTCTTATTGCTTTGAATAAAAAACAGCGTAATTCTCAGTTTAAGGTTTTTGTTTCCCCCAATTACGCTGCTTAAATTGATTTTCTCAGCAATTTTAGCAAGATTTAGGTGGTATTTAGTTTTAGTTTTCTGATTCTTGATTTTTCTTGGCCTTTTTAGCGTTTTTGTTTGGCTTAGATTGAAGTACTTCTTTTGGGGTTCTTTTATCTGTTTTTCTTGGATCTGTTGTTCTATCTTGATGAAAATTTGAATTTATTCATGAAATTATTGAAGAAAAATGACTTCTTGCAGGTTTTTCAAATTGATGGTTAGTTAACATATGAATGATTCTGAGCTATTTGGAATTGTGGGATGCAGTGATTCAGTTCTTTGTTCTAGGTAGAAATTTTGTTTTAGTTTTCTGATTCTTGACTTTTCTTGGCCTTTTTAGCGTTTTTGTTTGGCTTAGATTGAAGTACTTCTTTTGGGGTTCTTTTATCTGTTTTTCTTGGATCTGTTGTTCTATCTTGATGAAAATTTGAATTTATTCATGAAATTATTGAAGAAAAATGACTTCTTGCGGGTGTTTCAAATTGATGGTTGGTTAACATATGAATGATTCTGAGCTATTTGGAATTGTGGGATGCAGTGATTCAGTTCTTTGTTTTAGGTAGAAATTTTGTTTTAGTTTTCTGATTCTTGACTTTTCTTGGCCTTTTTAGCTTTCTTGTTTGGCTTAGATTGAAGTACTTCTTTTGGGGTTCTTTTATCTGTTTTTCTTGGATCTGTTGTTCTATCTTGATGAAAATTTGATTTTATTCATGAAATTATTGAAGAAAAATGACTTCTTGCAGGTTTTTCGAATTGATGGTTAGTTAACATATTAATGATTCTGAGCTATTTGGAATTGTGGGATGCAGCGATTTAGTTCTTTGTTCTGGGTAGAAACTGATTAGTATGTGTTTCATGTATTCTTCAGTTATGCAGGGGATGTGAAAATGGATAGAGTCGAAGATGTTTTGTTGCATATGAAGATTCTTGAAGAAGCCAAGGACCCGGAAAAGCGCCCGATCTTCCATGTCCGTTCTATGGAGGTACAGAGAGATTAAGCCTACTTCTAATAAGATTTGAATCAGGAATTCTTTTTTGCTGATCTTCAACAAAGTTTTTGCTTAGCTAGTTATGTAAAACTTTGAAGTAATTTTATTTTAGTTCATATTTTGCTTTTTATATTTGAACTTATACTGCATATTGGTTTTTGAGATATCATTTTAGATAATTATTCAGCTTTGGAGGATCTTCTTGCTATGGAATTTCATTTCTGATTTCTTCTACCGAATAACGTTGCATTCAATTTCATCTAGAATTATGTGTAAAGTTGAAAAGCATGTAGCCAGTTCTCAGACTGAAGGAAGAATTTGAAATATGTTGTAGGCACTTACATAGTGTAATTATTTGGTAGTTGGTATTTGATGAGGAAGGATTCTACAAACGGCTTAATGTTAGACTTATCATTGAAGGGACTACTATCTTGATATTAGGAGAAGCCAAACAGAGTTTTGGATAATGGAAATCCATCAACTTACAAAACAGAAGAAAAAGAGAAGGAAAAATAAGAAAGCCTACAGCATAGCAAAATAATTGTGTATCTTTGAATCAGCGGTCAAAAATGCGTACTAAAATTTCGTAGAGAGATATATCTGAGATATAATGGGCAGAATTTTGGGTGGATACTACAGTACAAATACTATATAGTCCATCATGCAAGGGAGAGCAGGGGAAAGCTAGAAAATTAGAATAACATATATCCAACATGACAAAATTACGGAATGCCATACCATTTGATATCCAATATGACAAAGCATTCTCAATTTAAACTAGATCAATATATAAAAGTTTCCAGCCTTTTTTTTTATAAATCCTTTTGAGGTTGGGCTTGCCATCTCAAAGTAGAAAGAAAAGGATAAGGAAATTGAACTTAAGGTAGATGGAAAGCTCATTCTGCAGCAAAATACTGCAATTTTATCCCCCATTTTCTGTCTGTTACTTGTTCAACCTTTCCTGTCTTTTCCTTCCTCTTGTTTTCCTTCTTATTTCCTTTCTCTTTCTTCTTCCTTCATTTCCTTTTCCTTCCTTGGTTAGATTCCCTTCTTTCTTTGAATAAGTATTCACGCTCCTTTCTGCCTAGAAAGAGTCAGAAGCCTATTCTTAGCTTGACTAAGAGTATATCCATCTAAATCATCCTCTCACTTATTCATTTTTTTCCTCACTAGGACTTAAGTTGTTGTCCTCAGCGACGTCAAATTATCCACTTGAAGTCTTGAAGTCTCTTAAAAAGCTTACCCTAATTTTTAAAAGAAAAGAAAAAAATATAATAAAAAATTTCCTAAGTTAAAATTACCTAAATTTTTGCCTGTGAAATTTAGTCACATTGATAGGATTATGCTGCATTGTGCTGATTTTAAGCCCTTACCCTTGAAGGCTTTCTTCAATAAACGCATTTTAGAGCCTAATCTCCCTCATTCCTTATCAATCAGCATCATAGCAAAGAGTCCATCTAGGATAAATGTAAAATGACTTAAGCTTACTAGTGATCCTTGATGGAAGACACAATGTCTGGGGATATACTCGTCATGCCAGTAACAACTCCCAACATTCGTTATTACTCTGAGATAGATGTCCTCGACATTTTCAATGTACTGTCGAAGCAGAGATTTCCTTCTTAAGGCCTACCATATTATCTTTCTTGTTGCCCTACAATAAGTTTTCTCCAAGTCAATGAAGACCATATATAGAGTTTTTCATTTTTTACTATATTTTCTATCAATGACCTAAGTAAGAAGATAGCTTGTATCGCTGGCTTCTTCTCATCGTAACCTAAGTAAGAAAATGCTAAAAACCAAATTGATTCTATGCCATTCTTGTCATGTTTCCTAAAAATCTTTCTTCTATCACTCTTTCCCATGACTTCATAGTGGCTCATGAGTTTAGTATAATTATAATTGAAGTAGTTATGTAGATATTTTTATATGGTAGGTGATACTTGTCCTCCAATCATCTGACTTTTTGTTTTGATTTTCAAAATTTTATTAAATAAGGTAGGTGGCCAAGGTAGTTTAACATCTACTATGAATTGAATGAATAGAAAATTGATAACTTCATAATTGTACCTCTTCCAGACTTTGGTATCCTCATTGAAAATAACCTTTCCATGTAAGTTCCTCATATTTCACGGAGATCCTATTCTCCTCACTTTTAATGCATCTAACTTGCTAAGTACCTTTAGATTTCACCTCCCTCATTCCGGCAAATTGTAAGTTTCATTATTACCTTCCTTTGAGCTAACCAACCATATTATTATTATATGCTCAATATTTAGCTTAACTAAATTTTAACATCTTTCTTCACCTTAAATCGATATCTACTGTTCTTTGCATTGTTTAAAGTGAACCTTCCTTACCTGGATTTTCTCATGCACCTGATCATTCCACCAAAGAATTTTACGCACACGCACACACACATACACATATCTCAATATCCCCATTTTTGAACCTGAAAGGACTTCTCTGGCCGCTTTTTGATATGCTAAGCCATTTAGTCCTACATTCTATTTGGTTCAATTCTTATGGTCCATTACCTGAAAAGATGTAACATTTACTGTTCTAAATCTCAACATTTTATTGGGTAAGAAATACATAATAAAATAACAGAAAAATCCTTGCTTCTCAACAGTCTTCTTCTTGTTTTTTTTTTTTTTTGATCCTTTCACCTTGTTAGCAACCACCAAGCACATGACCGTTCAATAGTGTGTCATCACTTCCTTTATCCCATCATAAGTTCACTGAAAACATTCTGATCTATCACCTCACATTGTTCAGTATACTAGAATTGATGCAACAAATATAATTGCTTGAGCTATCACTTGTTTACTAATAATAAATGAAATGTCATACATCATGAACAAGGAAGCATGGATGATGTTCTGTTCTTTGTATTTGGTTTGGTGGAATTTACTGTTCTTTCACTTCCTATTTGTCAAAACAAATTTCGGAGCAAGATTGGGGCTTTTGCTGAAAACCTGTGAGCAAGGGAAGTTCAGCCTGGGTTTGGTATCTGACTAGTGATCTGACTCAAACAATGATAATTATGCCTAATTGATGGTGGGCCATTTTTCACTTAGTAACCTGGCCTATGCTATGTGCAGCTCATGACACATGTTCAGATTTCTTGGGTTCATCAACTGTTTTTCTAAGACAGCATTTTAATTTGTTGTCATCAACTTGGGTGCAAGAATGTGTGTTTATACACACACAAATATAGACATGCATCAGAAAGACAAACATGGTACACATATATGTATGACATTCAGTCATGGGAAGAGCATTATGATTATTATTTATTAATATCACTAGAAATGAATGTTGCATGCACATTCTCTACCATGTGTTTGGGATTTTGGCCCTTTCATTTTTTTAATCTGATGGTGCCCCCAAGCAATGCCTTTCAAGATAATTTCCCAATTTGTGTCATACTGGGTAGTATATTCAGACCAAAGTGGATGGGAATGATGATCTGCAACAAACAACAAGAGTTGGTACCTCTTCAAAAGGATGTGATAATCATGAAGATGGAGATCTGCCACTAAATTTGAGGTATTCCACCTCTCAAGTATCTCATTTTCCTACTACAATTTGCAACAATTTCATCTTTAGGCTGCAAATGATACAGTTCTGAAGATGCTACTGTTTTTATTGCAGATTTGTATATGTTCTTTCTGAAATCTTGCTTTGCTTGAATTGACTTGCTTATACATTAGTATACTGCCTCTTGATGATTATTGATGGTAATTCATTGAGTAGAAACAGGGATTGTGGGATTGACTTTGAACCTTGCTCAAAGCTGGAAGACTTGAATTTGAATGTGAGAAAGAATGCTGAAGATGTTGAAGAAAGATATCCGACGGAGGTTCTTTCTGCAAGGTTAATATTTGCTTCAAAACTTACGCGATTTTCATGCTCAACTATTTCAAACCACATGATGACCATATCTAGATATCCATCTATATCTTGTTCAATTTTTGTTTATGTTCCATGGCCTCTTTTAATGTTATGTACTGGCAATAAATTCCATATATCTAAAAGAACTTCATATACAGAAAGTGATCTAATTGAGTTGTTCAATTCTTCAAGTCTTCTTGATGCTCCAGTTATTTTGCATTTGGATCGATCCTTTATTATATGTCTATAATTATGATTGTATAATTTTTTGAGATACAACAGAGTTAGTATTTTAAAGAGAAAAAATGATCATCCTGGAAGTGTTCTCTAACTATATGTTTATTGCAAAAGAAAATGATTAAAGAGGAGACAAGTCAACTTGGGAGTTCATCTCAAATAGATGCATATGTACAATTCCGTGGTCTTTGTTCAATCGTGTATACCTGGAAAAGTGAATACAGGAGGAAAAGTAAAACAAAATAGGCTGGCTAGTGAGAAACAGTTTTACAACTCTAGACCACAATCTTCAGCTCCTCTGTTTATGAATCAATATAACAGAATGGATATTATGGGAAGTGGTTGGGAATTTATTGCAGACCAATACTGTTTCTTGGTTACATGTTATGGTTGGGCACATGATTTGGTCTAAAGCAACATGAACAATGCAGTTACCCCCTCCCTCCTCCCTCTGAATTTAAGTTTTAGTTGGAAAAAAATGTTATACTATAATTTGTCAATGTAAGCTGATATTTTTTCTACTATAAGTAATTGTCATGTTCCTTTGGAATGTATTTGTGGAGCTTTATGCTGATCAAGATAATTTTTATAGTATATTGGCTTTGAAATGGATGCAATAATTATGCTTAGTGTCTGCTGTGCCAGTACCGGTCTCCGGACCTGTTGTCTGGTGGCACGGGTTGGTACGGGCCTGCATTGTGCCGTGCCGGGCCTGTATCGACACAGTAGAAGAGGTGGGGAAGAGGGAGAACGGGATAGAGAAAAAGAAAGAGAAGGGGAGGCTGAGGGAGGCCGGCGGAGAGCAACGGAGGGCCGGGGAGCCGCCGCGAGAAGGTGGCGGAGGGGCTCCACACGCGGCAACTCCCCAGCCTCCGCCGGGCGGCCTCTACCTTTCTCTCTTTTCCTTCCTCTCCCTCTCCCTTCCTCCCCTGCTCTCTCTCTCTCTCTCTCTCTTTTTCTCTTTTTCCTTCTCCTTCTCCCCCTTCGTCGCCGGTTTCGTTTTCATTGCCGGAACTGTCCCGGTCCACTACCGATACGGCTCGGGACGCTCCGAATCGGGTGGTTCGGGACGGTTCCACTGACCATGATTATGCTTGTTAACATACTTGAAAGATTTTGTAGTTGTACTTATCAAAATTATTTGTTATGTGCAGGCAAAATGTTAGACATGTCCCAATTCATGAGATAATATTTTCTTCTATTGACAAGCCCAAACTCCTTAGTCAGGTAGGAAGAACATTAAAATCTGCATTCAACTATTCTGTTTCATAGTTCAGTAACTTCAGCTGTTAGGTTGGCTTTCTAGATGAGGTACAATTACTTTCCCCCCTGAATACAAAGGAAATGGAACAAGAAAAAGAAAGGGCCTTCCTGTGTTTGTAGCCCAAAACCATTATACAAACAACCAAATATACTTGAAGACATAATTTATTGAGTTTACTCTATAAATTATGATCTTAACGATGAGCACAAATCATCTGGTCCAATCATGCCCATCATACCTCTAGTATGATGGGCACAAAATAACTTATACTAGACAAGAAATTTGGGATCACTTAACATACCTCTAGTATGATGGGCACAAATCATCTGGTCCAACATTAATTGGTGAGATGGAGAACATGTGTTGATTACAGCTATTAGACAATCATGCCATGTGGTCTTAATAATTATAAGTCTATAATCAGATTGGGAACTCCATGATAGCTGAATGTTATGCAAATATCATTTTTTTGCTTATGATTTACATGATGAAGTTTCACTTTACATTTGCCAATGTCATTCTGGAACTTGAACCTTTACTATATATCTCCCTCAAAAACTTTTTAATTAAGCAAATTTATATGCTTGTTTGGGCTGTAATAGTATGTTTCTGCACTCGATGTTTTCACCCTATCTTTTTAATTCTGCCACATATATTTCTCCTTGCTATATTTCCATATAAATTGGAAATAGGTTCTTGCCTGGAGTGAAATTCTGTTAGAAGTATGAAACAGTATGTACCTTAAGGAAATGTTAGTTTCATCTAAGGTTTGATGCAATTCAAATGATAGACTTGGAATCTACTTGAAACCACCACAACATGCATGCACCATGACGGAAAAAGTCACTCCAGCTTCAATTAGAATGGCCTCTTTCCTGCCTGTGCATGCTATGTTCCTGAAGACCATTGAGATCTACCATATATATCTAGATTATCAAACCTTAAAAAGAAGAGAGCCTTGTCAATAACATAATACTTGTGTATTTAAACTTCCTTGCCTGCCCAAACTTTGGGAAGATTTTGACACTCATTGACAGGTAAGGGTAGGAAAGTATTGAGTTTCTCCCTAGCAAAGATTTTGGAATCTGTTAAGATTTAAGAGAATTATTTTTTCCACTGAGATTTACATAGAAGTGAATGTTACTAGATGGTCCAATGCCACCCATTTTGTTCTGGTCGCGAAAAAGAAATGGGTCCTTCATCCTTGCCTTTTGTGAGTTCAGGCTAGTAAGTCTGATGGGTTCTTGTCAAAAACATTTCATTGTCCCAACCTCTGCAATAAAAAGAACTGTGGTCAATTAGTAATAAAGAGAATTCCTTCCTTACTATAAGAAGTCAATAACGTTCTTGACTAAAATCTCATGTTTATTTCAACTATCTAGGGCTACTCCACAGCCTTGATTTTCATAATGCATATGACGTAATAGCAAGGCCTTAAATACCATGGGACATGATTGTCTAGGTTTTTCAATGGAATGGGACTCCCACCATCCTGGACTCCCCACATCCTGGCACTCAGGATGGTGGATGTCCTCCTGTTCCATTTCGGCCCTTTTCCCAACTCACCTACCATGACGCTTGGGATAGTGCCCCGTCTCGACACATAGGATAGTGCCTTGTTCTGGTTCTTGGGATAGTGCTATGTTCGGACACTTGGGATGGTGAGACGCCCTGTCATCCCACTGGTTTTCAAAACCTTGCATAATAGTTATAGGTTTTTTGTTGGACATGCTTTTGGATTGACTTAGTGGCAGCATAACCAGTCATCTCCAACATAAGATTAGTTAGACATTTGGTATTAGTGCATGAAAAGCAATACAGAATTTTTCAAGCCTCATAAGTCATTTCCTAACATAATTTAATGGAATAGAACGAATCAGTAAAGGCCTGCTATGCCAGAAATGCAGTTTCCGCTACTCTAGCATTATTGTAGTAACTCAACCATGTTGTTGCTGCTATGGAACTAGTCTCTACGATCTTATATGAATAGTGAAAAACATGATAAGAAAAAAAATATAATGCAATTGAAGAAATAAACACAGCAAACACCAGGATTTTTACATGGTTCACCCAAAATTGCACTATGTCCATGATCCGAAGATGCCAAGAGAGAAATCCATTAGAAAGCAAGGATGCAAAAAACCCCCTAATAATATACCATATGAAGGAAATCCATACTCCATAGGGAGAGACCCTTACTCTTGTCAAATATCGCAAACCCAATACAAGAGATCACCTATTAGAGCCTCATGAGAGATACTTTGCTTCAAGTTGTCGAAGCTCTTCTCATTGTCGAAGCCCCATCAGAGATCTCTCTTCCAAAAATCACTTGCTTTCCCTCTTTCCAAAAACCCTATATTGAGGGTCCATTAAATAATTCTAGCTTACTTTGTGGAGAAATCATGGTTGTTATATCAATTTATACCATAACCACAAGATTACTAGCAGTCAAAATTGAGACAATAATGCTAAAACCCAATTGAGACTAAAATATATGGCGTAAAAACTCCACCCCCAGCTAAGAGTCTTGTAATACTCACGATAAAGTTTCAGTCATGGTTAGAATAAGATAGCTGCTCTCATTTTCCCTCTTTTTCATGGTCGGATCCACCATTATAATCAATGCCTAAAGATAGGCCAACATTGAATGGCCATTTGATTTCTATCAAGAATAAGAGTAGTATTTCCTTTGTCTGTAAACAAAGTAGGATAGCTGCTCTCACTTTCCCTCCAACAAACAATTCTAAATGACCATTTGATTTCTATCAAGAATAAGAGTAGTGACTCCTTAGTCTGCAAACAAAGTCTTATTCTGACCAAGCACCGAATTCCTTCATTTATTTATCGCTTTACCGCTAAAGCATGACAAAACAAATATATTTCTGACAATCTCCATGCTTGTTTTTCTCACAAGTCATCGTGGGAATTTTCGATCTTCTCGGTCATCTTTGAACACACCCTTCTCAAGGGGCTTTTATGAATTGGAACTCTCCACCAATGCTGTCCAAAAAAAGCTGCTGCACTTCCTACCTTCATTGCCTCAAAGAACTCACTTTTTCTTGAGCCTGCTTGTAGCTAAACCTGCTTGCATATACAATCTCGTCAAAATTCTACGAACCTCCATTTGTTACAAGTTAAGCCAAATGCTCTTTACATTCACAATTTTAACTTGACTATGTCCCATGAGCATCTTTTCCTTTAGAAGATGATGCTCCTCCTTTCTTAGAAGGTCAGTTATTGCTCATTTTTGCTTGAACAATGCTTTCTTTCAACTTGAAAATATTTCTAACCTTTTGCGTTCTCTCACTACCAAGTTACGTCGTCTTGGTACCAGACCCCATACCGGTGCCACCCTGTCACTATGTTGGTATGCTTGATATGGGGGTCGGTTCGGCGTATCGAGTGTTGGTATGCTCTCCTGTACTGTGTATCGGTACGATATGGTATGGCGTACCATGCTCACTATTTTAGAACCCTTGTGACCTTCATAATTGCACCTGCTCTCTTCCACCTACAATCCTTGGAATCCAATTTACTAGCGAAATCGAATTCCTTTACAGCTCTAGAACATCTTGACATCTATTAGTATTTAGACGAAGGTTTACTGTTCCAGTTGGTACCGTACTATATCGAGCGTACCTTACCATACTGGTACCAAATCGGTTTGTGGTACCATACCGGTATCAAACCGGTACGTAGTACCATACCGGTACCAAACCGGTACGTGGTACCATAGTGTATCAACTTTCGGTATGCTGAACCTTACTGTACTGTACCGCGTATCGATATTGTAATAGGATAGTATAGGTATGGGGTCCGTTATCGAGATGACTAACCTTGGTTTAGACTATTGAACAACGTTAGCTTGGTGCTCCCTATGCCAACAACTACATATGCTTATTTTTCCTCATCATATTCTTACCATCATCAAGGGGCTTGTAGGTCTCGAACCACTCCTATGTGGACATGTGGAACACACTGGCCGAGTCAAGAAGATGCTTATTTGATGAAACTACAAGAACTTCCATATCAGTCATTCCTTTGAAGCATTGTTGGCTTAAATCGAAGTTTCTCCCTAATGTTTACAGTACTGGTACATACCACCTTATACTAGGCACTATACTACTACCGTTGTCAAATCGGTACTTGATACAGGAGGGTGTACCGAGTCTTGGCACGTCGAACTGACCCAGTACTGGGCATACCGACATTATGTCAGCATGGTACCAGTACGGGGTCCCATGCTGAGATTGTGAGCCTTAATTCGCCCATAAATTTCTTGTAGCTCTTTTTCTTCTTGATAACCTTTTCCTTTTCAAAATCATCTTTTCTTGATATTGCCTTCTTTCTTGCAATAGTAACGATTCACCTTACTTGGTGGCTTATGTGCCTTATCCTTCACTACAAATCACATATCATGAGACTCATTAAATACTAAGTTAACAAGTCAAGTTACATGATGGTTTATGCCCCTCAGCCTTTGTCACAAGTCACACATTCCAAGACTTAGTAAGTGCTAACTTCTTGCTGGTCTCATTAGATAACAGGGCCGCTTTGCTTGCCTCAAATGTGATTGTACCCCTCCCATAAAGAAATGTAGTCAAATGTGCTCATATGAAGGAGGAGATCACCTTCTCATTCACACTCAGCAACTGATTTTTAGTTATTGAAGTATTCATGTGCTCCAATAAATTCACACCTTCTTTCATCTTCAATGCATCCAGCTGCTGCTTGAGAAATAACTTGTTCTCAAAGGGTTCTGCATATATAAGTTCTCAAATTTTCCCAACAGCATTGAAGATGAGTCGTTATCAATCATGTTGAACATCCTTCATCTGTAAGACAACTTTGAGTAGTTCCCATTGCCTTCATTTCAACCTCTCTCTAGTCGTCAGTCACTACCTTGAGTTTGTTCCCTGACTTTGTCTTGTACAAACCTTGGTGTAACAACACATTTTTTATCATTTGCTTTCACAAGCTTAAGTTTTCAATACCCTAGAACTTCTCCACTGTGAATAAGGACTTCATTTTTGTTTGCAACAATCACCCTTTAGCTATGTTACCAATTTGTTATGGAACTAACCCCTAGGATCTGATAAGAATAGTGCAAAACACAAAAAGAAAAAAATAATGTAAGCAAAGAAAATAAAAGATAAATACAATACACAATAGGATGTTTACGTGGTTCAAAAATTAGGCTACTCCCACAATCCAAAAGATGCCAAGAGAATCACTAGAAAGCAAGTAATACAAATAACCCTTACAATGTTTTACTACTTGGACTAAGTCTCCACTCCAGGGTTTGCCATGCTGTTCGGTACCGTATTATACCGTATGAACCATTCCGTACCAGTACCGACACTTGGTATGCTGAACTTTCTCATACTGTACCTCATACCGACACTGTAATAGGATGGTACTGGGATGAGGTCCAGTTCCAAGATGACGAACCTTGTTCCACTCCCTTGGAAGAAACCCTTCCCCTTGCCAAATATTGTAGATACAAGCAAGAACCTACTAGACCTTATGAGGAAAACACTTTGCTTCATGTAACCATTAGCCCTCTCAATTCTCATTGCTGAAGTCATTATCTTGCTCTCTTTTGCACAAAACTGCTTTATTTTTTGCGCACCACAGAGCTCTCTCTCTCTCTCTCTCTCGCAAGAACTGCTTTCTTTCTCTCATTGCTTTAGTTCCCAGCTTTGTGGAGAAATCATGGTCGCTAGATCTTGAAGTTTGTATCATGACTGTGAGATATAGTGAAGCCAAAACCAAATTGAGAATATAATACACAGTGCACAACTCCATGTCCAAATAGAATCTTAAAAAGACCCACCACTTTAATACTCCTAGTCATGGTTAAAATAGCAGAGCAGATCTCACTTTCTGTTTTGTCATGGTCAGGCCCACCAATACAATCAATGCCTAAAGAGAGCCCAACACTCTTCTGTTAAACAATCATAAGCCACCTCTAACCTCTAGCAAGAATAGTAGTTGTTAATTCCTGTCTCCAAAATCTCACCATAACCTAGCATTGAATTCATATAAACTACATAAATTTACCACTTTGCAACTACACCAAGACAGGAAAATATATTTCTAATGGTTGTTCTATTGCACTTGTTTCTGTGGCCTTGAAGGCTTTTAAGCTTGGCCTAAGACATTGGAGATGGGATCCAAGGCTTTTTTCTGTAGGATCAAATTCTTGGTTTGGAGACTCTTAAAAATGGCTGTCATTCATAACAACATTTTGTAATTGTCCTGTGGTTTGATTAATATGGATTCGAGTCAGTAACAAGATGACTGGAAAAGCCTTAATAACCCATCTGAAAATTTGTTGAACAAAGAATGGTAATCTATGGTTGGTAAAGATTAAAATCCTGAAGTGTTGTGATGATGGCTTAGTGCCTTCATGTGGAAACAAACAAGTGTCTTTCAAGTCTTCTACTTGAAAAGGTAGATATAGATAGGGATATAGTAATATCCGCAAATAAGTTTGTTAATATTCAAATCTGCATTGACTTTTTAGTCACATTATAAAGGTTAGTGCTTAAATCAAGGGTCCAACTAGTGGTCAAAGTTGCAATATCAATCATGGCTGAATCATGATACTTTATTAACATCAGTTGGCTGTTGGCATACTGCTTAATACATGTGGTTTTGAGCATAATGACAATTAAAGACGTTAATTTAAATTACAATAAGAACAAGAAAAGATGAGAAAAAAATAAAAAGTTTAAAAGTGAAAATTAGAAGGGGGGAGAGGGAATCATAAAAAATGTTTTTTTTTCCGAGCTGCACCTACCAACTTGTAAGTCTGGCATTATCAAGGTGGCAATTCTTATGCTTTGTAATCATTATAGTTGTTTTATAACTCATTATTTATTAAAAAAAAAGCATAGTGAACGCATACACATTCCTTTCATCGTCTGTCTTTATTTTGTCTCCATCTTTCATTTCTCTTTTTCATCTCTTTGGATGTTACATGGAAAGAGAAATGCACATTTTATCTTAAAATAAATGCTCTAATACTCAAATATGGCAATCCAATGAATCATAATGCAGTTTAAAATGGCCTATACCTGGTTAAGTTTGCTGGTGCAACCTGTTTGCTGGCTTTTTAGCCTGCATAATTGACCTTTATGAAACAGCCAAATATCAGTTGGTCATTTGATGGTGTAATGCCAAATTGGTTATGCCTGGTAACCAAATAGACTAGTCGACTTCATGACTTTAGTAAAATGGCCTGTCTCCCCTAATTTACTTTCTAGATATGTATAATCAAAGAATTCATTACAAAACTTTGCTTCTAGATATGTATATTTGACATGGTTATTTTTTGAAGAATGTAAAATTCTTATTTGTCAAATTCCACCACCACGTTGAAATAACTATGAGGTTTTCAATCCATACAAGACGATATTATTTATATTTTGATTCAACCAAATATTCTTATACATGGATTTGATAGAATTCTCCCTATTAGAATTTGTTTATTAGTTCCTTTTTTCTGCATGGGGTATGAAGGTTCTAACTATGTGATAATTTTCCCTAGCTATCTGCTTTGCTCTCTGATGTTGGGTTAAACATCCGTGAAGCACATGTTTTTTCTTCAACAGATGGTTATTCTTTGGATGTATTTGTTGTTGATGGGTGGCCTGTGGAGGTAAGCTTCCTTAGTAGATTGAGATTGTTCTGTTGAACCAAGTATATTAGAATGTGGAATTGTGGATCATTTGTTTATACTTCTATCATGCCTTTTTCAAGTTTAATTTTTTACACTCCATGACATTTAATCTTGTGTGGTATCCCATTCTTTTTACTTAGAATGCAAAATGTTAAATGAATGACTTAAATTGTGGCTTAAGATCAGCAGGAATCATATAAATGTAACTGAGAAGCATGTGATTCACAAGTGCTCGTGGTTTAGTTTATCATATGCATGAGGAAGTACAAAGGGAAAATAAAAGACTTGATTAAGAACAAACCGTTGTAACTAGTAATGATCAGCTGATTTTTTTCGTAGCAACTCAAAATGTTAGGCAAGTAAAATAAGTTGAATGCAATAAAAATGAGAATGCTGAGATGGATGTGGTAAAACTAGGAAGGGTAGACTAAGGAATTATTATTACTAGTGAAGTTTTAGCAGTTACACCAATTAAAGGACAAAGTGATGTAGAATCTATTTAGATGGTATGGGCATGTCAATGAAGACTTGAGGAGCCTCCGCTAAAGATTAGTGCTCTAATATTTGTTGAAGAATTTGGCTAGACAAGGTGAAGACCTAATGTATAATGGATGGATATTGTGAGACAGATGTGAAAACGTTTGTAGCAGCATCAAAGGTAGATTTTAATTAGTATTGTTGGCAGATGAGTTATCAGATAGCTGATTCCAGATAATTTCCATAAGGGCTGATAGTCATGGTTATGGTTATACATGATCTATTCTGGATCTTCATCAAACTGTCACTATTGTGGACACGAGATAAATTTGGATGCATATTCGAGTGTCTAATTTAGTAGAAGGGAAATAAAAGAGATAAATGAAAAAAAATTTCTTACAAAAAATTAATTTTCATAATAATAGATCAAAAATAAATAAGATGTTGTTAAACTATAAATCTTTCCAGAAAATACTGCTTGTTTGGACTTTGGAGGCAATAGTGGAGTGATAGAACAACTCTTGTAACTTTTCTTTTGAATCTTGAAGTTTGTGTGAAATTTTTCTTGTTTTATTAATTTTATTTAACAAAGTTTTTGCACAAGAAGGATAGCTCATATGTGATCCTTTCATTGCTTGCTTGTAGCTGTTACTAGTTTTCTTTTCTTCTTTTTTCTTTTTTCTTTTTGGGAAGTTTGTGTTTCCATTCACCAAGTGATTAGGGTTGTCACCCAAGAAGTACAAGAAAAGGCTGTAAACAAGTCTTTCTATGTGGACCACGGATACAAATAGGCATTTTGACTCCTAAAACATTCCCATCCAAAGCTACGTTTATCCCATTTGAATATTTTTTACAGAAGCATAATTGCTATTAGTTTCCCTTCCTCACTACTATTTTTTACAGAAGCATAATTGCTATGACAATGAGTAGTGGAGAAAGAAACAATGTGCAGGGTGGCAAAATCATGGGCAATGATGTGAAGTGATTCTAGATAATGATTTTCCCACATTTTCTCTATCTCAAGGTTCGCCAAATTGGCACCAGGGGTTGTACCATCCAGTGATCGGTTCGATACAATATGGATTTGTACCGCGCCGTTTTGGAGCGTATCGAAAATAGGGAGAGGGTGTGGAAGAGAGGAGAGAGAGGGAGAGGGAGGGAGGGGTGGGAGGAAGGGGGAGAGAGAGGGGGCCAAAATTTGGAGAGGAGGGTTGCCGTGGATGCAGGGGG